>NC_092248.1:5282578-5450078 GCF_036320965.1 Panulirus ornatus | reverse complement strand
ATCATAGCCAATACCTACAGCTTATGAATGGACATTCTGATGGGTGGACGATCATAGCCAATACCTACAGCTTATGAATGGACATTCTGATGGGTGGACGATCATAGCCAATACCTACAGCTTATGAATGGACATTCTGATGGGTGGACGATCATAGCCAATACCTACAGCTTATGAATGGACATTCTGATGGGTGGACGATCATAGCCAATACCTACAGCTTATGAATGGACATTCTGATGGGTGGACGATCATAGCCAATACCTACAGCTTATGAATGGACATTCTGATGGGTGGACGATCATAGCCAATACCTACAGCTTATGAATGGACATTCTGATGGGTGGACGATCATAGCCAATACCTACAGCTTATGAATGGACATTCTGATGGGTGGACGATCATAGCCAATACCTACAGCTTATGAATGGACATTCTGATGGGTGGACGATCATAGCCAATACCTACAGCTTATGAATGGACATTCTGATGGGTGGACGATCATAGCCAATACCTACAGCTTATGAATGGACATTCTGATGGGTGGACGATCATAGCCAATACCTACAGCTTATGAATGGACATTCTGATGGGTGGACGATCATAGCCAATACCTACAGCTTATGAATGGACATTCTGATGGGTGGACGATCATAGCCAATACCTACAGCTTATGAATGGACATTCTGATGGGTGGACGATCATAGCCAATACCTACAGCTTATGAATGGACATTCTGATGGGTGGACGATCATAGCCAATACCTACAGCTTATGAATGGACATTCTGATGGGTGGACGATCATAGCCAATACCTACAGCTTATGAATGGACATTCTGATGGGTGGACGATCATAGCCAATACCTACAGCTTATGAATGGACATTCTGATGGGTGGACGATCATAGCCAATACCTACAGCTTATGAATGGACATTCTGATGGGTGGACGATCATAGCCAATACCTACAGCTTATGAATGGACATTCTGATGGGTGGACGATCATAGCCAATACCTACAGCTTATGAATGGACATTCTGATGGGTGGACGATCATAGCCAATACCTACAGCTTATGAATGGACATTCTGATGGGTGGACGATCATAGCCAATACCTACAGCTTATGAATGGACATTCTGATGGGTGGACGATCATAGCCAATACCTACAGCTTATGAATGGACATTCTGATGGGTGGACGATCATAGCCAATACCTACAGCTTATGAATGGACATTCTGATGGGTGGACGATCATAGCCAATACCTACAGCTTATGAATGGACATTCTGATGGGTGGACGATCATAGCCAATACCTACAGCTTATGAATGGACATTCTGATGGGTGGACGATCATAGCCAATACCTACAGCTTATGAATGGACATTCTGATGGGTGGACGATCATAGCCAATACCTACAGCTTATGAATGGACATTCTGATGGGTGGACGATCATAGCCAATACCTACAGCTTATGAATGGACATTCTGATGGGTGGACGATCATAGCCAATACCTACAGCTTATGAATGGACATTCTGATGGGTGGACGATCATAGCCAATACCTACAGCTTATGAATGGACATTCTGATGGGTGGACGATCATAGCCAATACCTACAGCTTATGAATGGACATTCTGATGGGTGGACGATCATAGCCAATACCTACAGCTTATGAATGGACATTCTGATGGGTGGACGATCATAGCCAATACCTACAGCTTATGAATGGACATTCTGATGGGTGGACGATCATAGCCAATACCTACAGCTTATGAATGGACATTCTGATGGGTGGACGATCATAGCCAATACCTACAGCTTATGAATGGACATTCTGATGGGTGGACGATCATAGCCAATACCTACAGCTTATGAATGGACATTCTGATGGGTGGACGATCATAGCCAATACCTACAGCTTATGAATGGACATTCTGATGGGTGGACGATCATAGCCAATACCTACAGCTTATGAATGGACATTCTGATGGGTGGACGATCATAGCCAATACCTACAGCTTATGAATGGACATTCTGATGGGTGGACGATCATAGCCAATACCTACAGCTTATGAATGGACATTCTGATGGGTGGATCTCCATTAGTCACTTGCTCAAGATACGTAGGCAAAACAAGTTCTTGGATCACCATTTGCACGTTCGTGTAAAGCTGGAGGGAGATGCACGGGGGAGAAATGAGAGACACGACGTCGGATATGACTATCGGAAAAGATGTAACACTGCGACAGAGGAGGAGCTGGGACCTCTCCGGCTAATGGTAGGAGGTGGGGAGGCGTACGCTGTGGGAGGGAGGAGCTGTGGTTGTGGTGGTCACCTCTCTAGCCACACGTGGCCACCTGAGGACTGGGTTTGATCTGGCCACACCTGCCATAGCGGTCACCTCAACACGATCTCTTAACACTGCTGCCACACTCACTTGGCCACACCTGGTTCACCTGTGGCCACGCTCGTCTTCAGTGGCCATCTCTCTCGCTCTCGATCCCAATTTTTGCCGCTCTTTCGCTCCTTTGTGGCCCGTCTTGGTCCATAGGTGGCCATAAACGACAACTAGGAACATGTATAACAACCGTAACTGCCATGTAGGCTTCAAATCACCTCCCTACTCTCTCGAACAGCGCTTGAAACCATTCAGGGAGCTAGCGTGTTTACCAAGTGGTCAAGCCCCTTACGTAATTCAGGGAGAGAAGGGGAGAAGACCAGCTGGGGTATACATAGCTCCCTTACTCTCCCTGCAGGGTGACTCCCCTGCACCAGACGAGTTTTTACGACCTTCGCTGTGGTTCTGAAGCCACGCCGCTTGGCTTGGCTGGCCCCCGGACCAGACACCGGTGTGACCTTGCCCTCCCGCTAGCTACAGGACTGGGTCTCTGGGGCCTTTGGGTTCTCAGCACAGTGACATGATTTCTGAATCGTTGTGTAGTAACAACCTTACTCCCGCCAGCACAATATATATATATATATATATATATATATATATATATATATATATATATATAGGTAGATAGATAGATAGATAAATGGATCGAGAGATAGATACCGGTGTTTTTAGACCTAATTTCTAAGGGTCAAAGCTTTTAGGGAGAAAAGAAGACAAGGAAAGGAATAGTATTCCACAGCTTCGCTGTTTATAGGAAAGCTAGACGTATCATAACGGTCATGCCTCATGTGGCCTCGAGTCTCCACACATAAACTATGGGAAGAAGCAGCCAAACAAGTGTTGCGGGTCCAGCAGGTGAGACACGCGTAGGCAGCCCGCGAGAGCAGTGATAGGAAACAGCACCTGTGGAAGGGAGAGAGAGAGAGAGAGAGAGAGAGAGAGAGAGAGAGAGAGAGAGAGAGAGAGAGAGAGAGAGAGAGAGAGAAATGGAGGTGGAGAACCAACCCATCTTTCCAAACGCCACTTTCACTCACGTGAGAAGCCAGTGTTGATTCTTGATGCTTCACACGACGAATAATTCCACCATCTCAACAATATCCAGAGCTTTTGGGAGGCAGTTATTTCTCAAATCAACTATGTAAGGTGACTACACTAGAGTGAAAGAACTGATCCTACCCAACATGATTTTTCGTATTGCAAGGTTGAAATCTAGTGTCTTGAAAACTAATATATAGATGTAAAAATATATAGATGTAACTAGCGTTTAGGCATTATCAATTCTAACCTCGCTATTGCCTCCCTATTATCCCAAGATGCTGCATAGTTCAGAGTTCAAGAGAGAGAGAGAGATATATGTTCAGTATGAGAGAAAGAACTAGTACTGGAATGAGGAAGGGACAATAGGCAAGTTGAAGTATGTAGTGTGGAATCGACGGCGAAATGATAAACATGGTTAGATGTGACAAGACAGAAGATCTTTGATAATCTAGAGAGGAAAGAGGATAGGCGATAGAATAGGATCCTGGGGGACGCCAAAGTTTACTGGGTGAGAGAAGAGAGACGTGTGGCTCTCCACTCACGAATACCGCGAAGGGACGGACTGGAAGGGAGAGTTATGCACCAGAGAACCGAGAGAGGTTGAGAAGCCATAGGTAAGAGGCTTAGAATGCAAACATCTGTGTCGCACATTGTCATATACGCTTTTCTCACATTTCTTCTAACTCCTGTTTATAGCAGCTTTCTACGACACCCTGCTGGTGGAATCGTCCCTTGCTATCTAAAATAGAGGTGGTTATCTTGTCGCTAATCCTCATGTCTTCTCACAAGGGCCAATTTGAGGCTGTTATCTTCATCTCAAAGCTCAGCTATAGTAAGTTCAAGACTGATTTTCATCACATGCTGCAGGCAACATGGAGATCTTTTGAGCAGCTCAATGAATATCTTTAAGGCAATTATACTGTGAATCATAACCGAACATATTGTCTAAATATGTGGGTAAGATATTTGTAAACATCTAGACTATGTACTTAAGGGCGACTCTCAGACTGACTGCCAATATGATCTGTTTCCTTACACCAATATACTGTGGGTTTCTGGTGACGAGGTTAAGCACAAAGTTTACCTAAGTTTACCCTAAGTTCTTTTGTGGTTTTACTCCTTGTAAGTGTAAGTTATTGTCTGGTCTAGGTGATCTTTTCTCCCCAAGTTTGACCGTTGTACATCTAATATCTGACTTCCTGTGGCTATGTACTCAATCACTGTTGAAACTTGTACATGTCCCTTTGTAGATGGTTTGGACTGAAGAAATGTTTTGCATTTCTCGCACAAATCTGACGTCGTAAGCCAACGTGCTCAAGTGGGATTCAAGTCCCTCTGTCACATCCGTGACACTAATCAAGAATAACACTAGATCCCAGGTGGAGAGTGACTTTTGAAACACCAATATCTAATTCATCCAGATTGACAATGCATCTCTGGCATATATAACGTCTGTTTCACTACGAATTAGGAAGTTTTCTAACCATCTACTATAAGTCTATACTTTTTTTTTCATTAGTTTCCTAAAAGAACAGTGTTAAATACCTTTTGGTAATCTAAAAGAAACATCAAATCCACCATGTTCTTAAGTAGCGTAAACATCCATGCTGCCATGAACTTCCTCTGAGTTTTTGATGCCTCACAATTAAGCAATTCCTGCTAACAAAAACTTACAGTTTCTTAGTTTCTAAGTTATCGTTTCAACAGTGTTTGTGTATACAGCAATTGCTAAGATGACAGTTTATTGTTCCCATCTTAATGATGGGTACAATGCTTGCTCTCTTCGACTACTTTAGTATCCATTACCCATCTAGCGAGTTTCTAAACAGCATCTCAAGTGGTCAATCGAGAGTTTCAACACATTCCTCAAGCGCGCGGATCAAGACACCAATGAGCCCTTGTGTCTAAAATGGGTTCTACACTCATTCATGAGTCTAGATCCTTCATGAGCTAAATTAACATTGTGTCTGATCCCTTCAGTGTTCTCCACAATCGCACTTTCATCCGAGACTGACACAGCTCGGGACGTGTCTTCAGTGTTAACTTAAGAACTTAATCATCAGTTCCTCACGTTTGCTCTTTATGTGAGTCAATGACCCTTTCTTCAAAGTCCCTTTCGTCTGAATGACTCTTAAGTACCCATTTGGTCTTGATTATAATGTTCCTTTTTCCTAAGCATACTCAACTGTAATCAGTCCTTGCCTCATAAGGTTACCCTCATTTTAGGAGTGAGCGAACATATCTCCTCCATAACTCCACGAGATTTACACACGATTTTGCGCTCGTGCGTTCTGCATCTTCACCTGAAGTTTGGAAATGTTAAACAATACGAATCTACTGTCTCCATCGTGGGGAGGTGAGGCTTCATATGGATCTTCTCGACCATGGATGGTAGCTGATATGGTCGGGTGTAGGAAGGTAAGGTGGAGGATGAACATTTAAGGGAGATCCAGCAACTACCAACATACAATTGAACACTCAGGTCTCAGACCCATTTAGCTGTCAGCCTAATTTTCGATGGCATCTTGACCCACCCTCTATATCATCAGCTGCAGGACAGAAAACTAACTCTAGGTGGATTATAAGAACGACCCCATCGGCAAGCTGATCAGAGAGAAGTACGGTAGGCCTCTGAGTGAGGTCAGATCACCTAACACGGGATAGGGTATTACCCTGTTGTGTCTCCATTCAGTAACCTTCCCCTGGGACCCTCCCTCCTCACTGACCTACAACCCAGACCTGCTATATAAGAGTCGTACGTGACGGCCGTAACGGGTGAGGGCGTACCGTCACATGACGTATATAAACTAGCGATTTAGTGACTTGACGTCCAATTGTGTAACTTGCATTGAACTCTCACTCGAAGATGCTGAATGCTGAGGCAAGAAGTCGTGTGTAAAGCTTAGTATATGATGGAGATGTAAGGGGAAGCTGTCTTCTCTCATCCATCAGTTATATGAACAGCTCTGTGATACATAGCAAAAATGTCTTCAGAGGCAGACTGTATGAATGCGGTGTGTGTGTGTGTGTGTGTGTGTGTGTGTGTGTGTGTGTGCGTGTGCGCGTCCGTCATCTACCAGATGTAGTTTCTGGCTCCTCCTAGCCTGCACCAGGATCTACAAACATGTCAGGGTTACTTTGTAGTGATCAAAACCTCATGATGTTAGTGTGTGGCTCAAAATCTTACACCTTCTCCGGTGTAATATTCGATATACCTTTATCATAACGTTCCTTAAGTGTTACTCATGCCAGAACGACAATTGTAAACTTATTTCACGTTCCATCTACCCTGTCTTTCTCAAAGCCAATCGAACTGTGCAATGTCGGCATGGCTTGGAAGTGAGCTTTTGAAGACTGCATTTTCTGTGGATATCTTTTTCTTCTACGTCAAAGATGACCTTACATGTGTTTTCTGCTGGAAGGTTGGGGGTGAGGGCAGGGTGTATCTGCTGCATGAGTCATAAACATTGTCGGTGACAAGACGCAACCTTGAGGAACCTCTCTGAGGAATGAGCATTTCTTTTTGATGCTGTTGTTGGAGGAGGGTCACCGTGGCTGTATGAATGATAGAGACAGTCGTCCATGAATCTCTGGGCGATATCTGGCACGCAGAGGTGTCACAGTGGTACACTGTGGGTCCATCCGTCCTCACTATACCACCGTGTCGACCAGATAATACAGGAGGAGTGGCTAGCTGGCCAGGAAGAGGCACTGAACACCCTCCCACCAGCCAGGGAGAGTGAGGCTAGCCCATCATGCCTGCAGCTGTGACAATTGACAGTCATGCTACTTCGTACCCTCACCCACGCCCACGCCCAGCGCCTAGACCTACACGTGGCCGCTGCCGCCCACACACACACAAACAGGTCTGGTCGACACCCGCTTCGTGCTGGGTGCCATATGTTCACACACGGGTTTTGTATGTCCAGTTGAAAATAGAACTACGAAATCCAGCTTAGGATGTTTGTTAATGCCATATTAACATTAACATTGACTCGTATGTTAACACGAAGCTTCCATATGATAAGTGTTTACTTTACAGTTTCACAATATGGACGATTTTTTTTTTCTTACAAGTTGCTTTTCAGGATCATTATGTTCGAACTTATTCTTTTCTTTCTTTCTGCTGATGATTACTGTGGTGATGGTGGTGGTGTTGGTTGAGGTGATGGTGGTGGTGGAGATGGTGGTTGAGGTGATGGTGGTGGTAGAGATTGTGGTTGAGGTGATGGTGGTGGTGTTGGTGGTGGTGGAGATGGTGGTTGAGGTGATGGTGGTGGTGTTGGTGGTGGTGGTGATGGTGGTGGTGGTGGTGGTGGTGGAGGTGATGGTGGTTGAGGTGATGGTGGTGGTGTTGGTGGTGGTGGTGATGGTGGTGGTGGTGGTGGTGGTGGAGGTGATGGTGGTTGAGGTGATGGTGGTGGTGTTGGTGGTGGTGGTGATGGTGGTGGTGGTGGTGGTGGTGGAGATTGTGGTTGAGGTGATGGTAGTTGGTGTCAATGATGGTAAGTGGCTGGTCAGGTTTATATCACGTATATAAAAGCCAGCGAGGACGTTCCAAAAAGGTAATAATAAAAAAAAAACTCGCTTGAGATGGATAGATAGATAGATAGATAGATAGATAGATAAATAGAGATAGATAGAGAGAGAGAGAGAGAGAGAGAGAGAGAGAGAGAGAGAGCGCACACACACACACGTGTAAGCGTTGCATCACTCACTGGCGAACACTCGGAGAGAGAGAGAGAGAGCTGACCACCCAGCCCAGCCCAGCCCCCAGTAATGTCAGTGATACCGCTGCTAATAATAATAATAATAATACATATATAAAAAAGAAAAGGAGGCCAAGCAATCCCTTGCGTATAAATAACAACAAGCCTGACCTCTAACAATACCTCTGGGTACGCTCGAGAGACACACGACCTTGCAGCTGAGACGCGACAAGAAATCAATGTCCTTAAGTCATTTGTCACGGTCGCAATAGACCGTCGGATTCGCGTTCGTAGCTGGACGTCATGACGTATGCATCCCTTGCGTCACGAAGGAGTGGATATATTTCCCCTCCTCCTCCTCCTCCCTTGCCAAGGCAAGATGGCATAAAGGAAAGGTCGTACGAACAGTGAACATCAAAGGCAACACAGTGTTTCAACCACTCACTCAACAGATGGGGGTGGATGGGTGGGTGGCTGGCTATGGACGACACAGCAACTGGTCCCTTATTCGACTGGGTAACAGTCAGTATTTTCACCAACAGTTAGCAGTTAAACTGGTGATAGTACCCTTGAGACCAGTCTATAGCCAGAGGCCCCCCGGGATATCTGTACAGTCCCAGGGGATGCATGTGATCCCAGGGAAGACTGTTAGATTCAGTAAGGACGTGTTTGATGTGCATGTTTGTTATCTTTGGTTCTTGCTTACTCCCAGCCTTCCATGGTATAAACAGAAGGAGCAGATAAGGCAAAGACAGATCAGGGACAGAGGACACAATGGTTGACGGTTAAGGGACAGACAGATCAAGAGACAGATGGCTCTGGGATTGACGGTTCAGGGACAGAGAGATCAGGCATAGACGGCTCAGTGACAGACATATGAGAGACAGAAGGTCTGAGGACAGCTTGAAAACAAGTCAGTGGACGAAGTTGTACACAACTCGGCTGCCCAGGTTGTAAATGGGTTACGGACAAAATGACTGAGCAAGCTTGTAGAAAACTTGGCTGTAAAGCTTGTAGACAGCTCGTCTGTGCAGCTTGGAGCGAACAGCTTGACCCTATACAAATGGAACTGCTTCTCTGGCGTAATAGGATGGTTCACGAAGTAGAAAAATCTCGGTACATTGCTTCTCAGAACAAGGAAGAGAAGGAGTCGCTGATAGGAAGAGGCGAAGCAAAGTTCCGCCGCTTATAATACAGTGCTGGGGTCACGTGATCGGCTACCCCAGTGCGAGAACCAATCAGCTCAAAGGATATGCGTAATCGTCTCTCATTGGCAGCCGCCAAACATAATTCAAATCGCGCTCCGACACAAGACGCATCGCCTACAGACAGAGTTTATTTCATGATATATACGCAGGCGTTACGCAACGCATGGTAGAGAAATGACAGGAAGGACGTATCTAATTTGGGAGACTGTGGTGAGGTAGGGGCAGTGGTGACACCACACCACAGGGTCCAGTGGTGGCCTTAATTTCTATCGCCTGTCCGGACCACTCATTGTTGTCACCGTCAAGTTATAACCACCACCTCCTCCTTCAGGTGTTGGAGATGATCCTAAGAACACACACACAGACTCTCACAGTGAATGCAAGGGCATTTCAGGACCTATGAAGAAGGATGATGAAGTTCTACTACTCACTTACTGTGTATGGTGAGTTCAGGCTGTAGTCTGATACGGGAAAAGATCCGGTACGTTTCATGAAGCGGTTCGATTGGCGTGATCGGAGCATCGAAGCTTCGGTTAGGTGGTTCGGTTGATTCGAGGAGATCCGAAAGGTTTACTTAGCTGGTTCGACAGGGAGGAGGTGAGATTGGTGTACTCCAGTTGGTTACGTGTAAACTCAAAGTTTGCGGTAAACTATGAAGATGTCTACCATTTCATTTACGTTCACTGCAAAGATCTCTATATCCCCAAGATGCATTGACATTGTTATGGTCATAAACATCTTCGCTTTTCCAAGATGTCTGACGCAATATCACAAATCCACGGCACGTCCACCACACTTACTAAACTCTTTGTTTATAAACTAAGATCTTAAGAAGATAAGAAACTAACCCTTCATTACGTGGAACAAAATATAACGTCTTGGCCATCTGGCGGCTGGATTATCGTCAGCTCCTCCCACAATGCACGGCACCTAAACATTATCATTTTTTTTTTTATACCTTCGTCTGCTGCAGTGTATTGTCTCCCACTTGAGTGAGCCATCCTTACGTTTTATATACCTCTTAAGAGTCATTAAACCCTCCAGTTTATTTGTTAGTAAGGTAACGAGAGGCGTGGGGATCATGATTTCTTTCTTTTTTGTTTTCTTTTTATGCTGGGAACAGATGTTTCCCCCGGCCATCTGTGGCATGACTCATCTGCTTCTCGAAGCTAAACCATTGCAAGAAAAAAAAAATATGATGTACCCACGAAGACATTGTATGTCTATCTTATAGTGAAGATCACGAGAAAGGAATGATTTATATATATATATATATATATATATATATATATATATATATATATATATATATATATATATATATATATATTATATATATATATATACATATATATATATATTTTTTTCTTTCTTTCTTTCAAACTATTCGCCATTTCCCGCATTAGCGAGGTAGCGTTAAGAACAGATGACTGGGCCTTTGAGGGACTACCCTCACCTGGCCCAATTCTCTGTTCCTTCTTTTGGAAAATTAAAAAAAAAATGAGAGGGGAGGATTTCCAGCCCCCCGCTCCCTCCCCTTTTAGTCGCCTTCTACGACACGCAGGGAATACGTGGGAAGTATTCTTGCTCCCCTATCCCCAGGGATAATATATATATTATTAGAATAAGTGTTTCGTAATCATTAGGTACATATATGAAACAGAGCCCTACCCCATGATGTCTATGATAGAGACCTCAGAGTTATGAGACCAATAGACATCTGTAAACCCCCCCCCCATAACACCCCCTGTGACCACCTGAAAACACATGACCTTACACGAGAACACCTGAACTTACTCGAGAACACGTGGCATTACATGAGAACAGTTCACCTTATACAAGATCATCATCTGACCTGACGAGAGAACTTTTGACCTTACAAAAGAACACAGACCCTTACATGAGAACACTTGATCTTACGTAAGAACAATTGACTTGACAAATAGACCTAAAATCATTTAATATCACACTTGACCTTTTATTATGACCACATGTCCCTTATCCCTCACCCTTTATGCAGGACTTAGGAACCTGACCTTGCAAGAGACAAGGGATATAACCTCTGTGATCTTGCAGGAGTGAGCGACGTGGAGGTTGACCAAGATGCTGCTGCCCACAGTGAAGCCCCTCCTGCTCCTCTCAGGGATGCTGGTCTCGTCGTGGAGCTCCGGCGACGACCACAACGACACAGCCAAGAACGACCGACGTCTTCACCAGGTGAGGCGAGGGGTTACAGAAGGGGCTGTGGGGTTGTGGAGAACAGGGAGAGTAGGTGTAGAGGGGTTGGTAAGGGGAAGTGAGAGCATCATTCTATGATCATGGTGGTCATGAGGGGAACTATACATATATATATATATATATATATATATATATATATATATATATATATATATATATATATATATATACATGACAAAGTATGGTTCTTACATGTTACCTGTCTTGGTTTATGGTACATCATCGCAAGACGTTCCCAAAGATTAATCGGTTGCATTACCCACGAAATTGGAAAGATAATTGCATTGCATTTCCATAATTGCCAATTACCGGCATGATATCAATCATTCTCTGGCTTCTTACGGAATAAGACAACGCGTGATGCCATCTTGCTGTTAGTCTAACTAGATCCAGAAAGTTTAATCTTATCAACTCTTAGGTGCAATCTGATGACGTATGACGCTAGAATAAGTGGTCCTTTATCTGTCGCCTTCTGTATGATGACATAATGACCTTTGACCTCTTTCCAGGTGACCCAGGACGGAGGCGAGCGTCGAGAAGACCCTCATATCCTATTCTTACAACGATCTGTCGTGCCTCATCCAGCGGTCGACAACACAGATGGAGAGAACTGGTTCGAACACGGGATTGAACTCGACCCACTCGACTCGAAAAGCAAAGGAAGCATTTGGTCGACCAACGAGGGCGATTCGACCCCAAGGGAGGGAGGAGAGAACACCTGGTCTAGAAACGAGGGAGATTCACCGTTGAATCAAAGGGAGGAGGAGGAGGAGGAAGATATCTGGTCAGTTGATGAGGAAGATGTAGGAGTGAGGGAGGTGAGTGAGATCCTCTGGTCGAGAGTGAAGAGAGACCTCGCAGCTCGGACGAAGGTAGACAGAGGGGCGGAGGAAGGCAGTGGCCAGGTCGACCAAGGGGAAGAACTGCAGGTCGGTGGGACACTCGACCTCGAGAGAATGAGGCAGACACTCAAGTTAAAGGGCGACAGGGACAGCCAGCGACTAGGGAACAGCAAGGAGGAGCGGAGGAAAAGGAAGAGGCTCCAACAGGAGAAGAAACTGAGGAAGACCCTGCAGGAGGAGCTGAAGAGGAAGAACAGGCTGATGAGGATCATAATGAACTCAAGGGCAGGGAGGAGACGACCGCCAAACATCATCTTCATTTTGGCGGATGATCTGGGTGAGTCTTTGTGGCGGCCGGTGTCGTGACATAGATAACGTAATGAAGTTAGGGTAAGGTGGATGAGGTCTGATGGTTAAAGATCTTGGTGGATGAGCAGTGTATGATACACTAATCTATACTAGTGTATGATACACTAATCTACACTAGTGTATGATACACTAATCGTGACGGAAGGGTTACCACCTTTTTTTTTCTATTTCCTTTTTTTCGTCTTTTATTCTGTTTCCTTCTTCTTTCCTCAGACGTGACTCTCTCTCTCTCTCTCTCTCTCTCTCTCTCTCTCTCTCTCTCTCTCTCTCTCTCTCTCTCTCTCTCTCTCTCTCTCTTTCTATCGAGCACATTATCACTGATTTTGCTCATGCTTTCACACACACACACACACACACACACACACACAACTCCCTGAATCCTCCTCCTCCCGCAGGTTACAATGACGTCCCGTGGCATAACCCGGACATCAAGGCCCCAGAGCTCCTGCGCCTGGCCAGGAAAGGAGTTGTGCTGGAGAACCACTACGTCCTACCCCTGTGTGCCCCGTCCAGAGCCGCCCTCCTCACGGGCATCTACCCCTTCCGGTACGGTAAACAGGTCAGTAGAGCATCAAGAGAGATCAAGTTAGTGAGGTCCTCAAGGTCTACCATCTACCTACCATCTCCCTGGCACATAACTCCCCCTACCACACTTGACCTGGACCACATACTAACGTCCTCCTTTCTTTCTCCCATCTCCCCTGCAGGCCTCGTCTTCTCCACTGAGCCCCACTGGACTGAACACATCCCTGACGCTCCTTCCTGAGCGCCTCAAGAACCTAGGATACAAGACCCACCTCGTCGGCAAGTAGGTTTTGATCCTTTCTTCAAGACAGTGGAATCTAATGTCTTTTAAAAACAGTCAGAATGTAAGTACGATATCCTGCGAGTCTTATAGGACAATAAGGTGTGATTTCTAGTCATACTTGTACTAGCATTGTTTGGAGGAAGGGAATTAGTCTCTGTCCCACTTTGATTAGCCTTTCTTTCAGTGAGTAAAAAAAAGAAAAAAAAGAATAGAAACTCTATAAGATGTAAGAAGGAGACGATCTTTTTTGTTTTTTTTTTTACCCCCACACAAAATCTTCGTGGGTACACCCTCTCTCTCTCTCTCTCTCTCTCTCTCTCTCTCTCTCTCTCTCTCTCTCTCTCTCTCTCTCTCTCTCTCTCTCTCACGAGTCTCCCTGGTTGTGTTTCAGGTGGCACCTCGGCTACTGTAACGTGGCCTACACCCCGACAAAGCGCGGGTTCGACTCCTTCTACGGGTTCTACTTAGGCAGTCAGACTTACTTCAGCAGGTACAAGAAATTATCCCCAAAGAAAGGTAAAAGTATGATGACCCTTTTGATAATCAGAGTGGCATTTGAACGCTTCTAACCCCTTTACCAACATGGCTGAATACCCCCTTGTAGTTTCTGGAGTGACTGTTACCCCCTTGTGCATCAAAGGTGGAGTAAATTTTTCAGGAGCGCTTGTACCCACAACCATAAAAGTGCCACTTCTGCAAGCAAGCAAGCAAGGTGTTGGCATCAACTCGGCTTCCGTCTAACTATATACAATGCTAATGTACTTTCACAGGAATATCATGTGTTTACATTTCATAGATTTGTTTTGCTTATATCACCGTAACGAAGGGAGGAGTTCTGGGTGTCATAATGGCAAATAAACAAATACGCTGTATAGATTCAACGGAGCAACACTGTGGCTCTAATGACTGATTTCTCTGTGCTTGTTTTTCAAAGTCAAAATTTGTCGTTTGGCACTAGTGACTTCCGCATGTTATTTGTCGTATGCCGCGTTCTTCATCTTTGGAAAAGAAAGATGGAATTCCTCATATATCATATTTCTTTCGTAATATCTATTCAATATTGATAGATTTTGTGTAAATCTCGGAAAATTTGATTTCTAATTGGACAGAAAACGAAAAATAATGTTATCTGACAATGCCAGTCTAGTCTTCAATAGTTTCTGATATAAGATTTTGTCACTGAAATCTTATAGAAACAAAGGTAAATGCCTGAAGATATTTGAATTAGTCTTGTCACTACAGAAGACGGATTGAGAAATGGCCTCCAATTTTCCATCTATTTTGTCCCCCAGGTTCACCATTTTGGCTGCAGAAGAATGAAGTCACAGACGACCACGATCCCTTCAGGTACCCAAGTCCGAGTTTGGAGGACGACCTCAAGCGCCTCGAGCTCGGGACGGGGAGTTCTTCGACCTCGGAGGAGGAGGAGGAACGCAGGAACCAGATAGGACAGCAGTGGCTGACGCCCGAACACATGCCGGATGGCGGCTTTGACTTCCGCTTCAATAACGTGCCGCTCTACAACACCACGGGGGTCTACTCGAACGTAAGGAAGGATGAGAGACTCTGTGGACATTTTGAAATCCTCCTCTTTCTCTTCTCCAATCCCTAATCATCCATTCTTGCTTACACGCTTTTCTGACCCCCTCTGGCTTCCCAGAAGTGTATGTATCTGTCTTTGTTGTGTATATATGTATAGTTATGTATGTGTATTTATGTATATATACATACACAGAAAGCTGTTAAGCGAGGCGTGCACTTCTGTGTAAGAAAGAGTAAGAAATCATCCATTCTTGCTTACACGCTTTTCTGACCCTCTGGCTTCCCAGAAGTGTATGTATCTGTCTTTGTTGTGTATATATGTATAATTATGTATGTGTATTTATGTATATCTACATACACAGAGAGCTGTTTAGCGAGGCGTGCACTTCTGAGTAAGAAAGATCACCTAATGCATTTACTCAGGCACTTGAGGGCGCCAGGCACCCGTCGTGCCAACCGAACCGTAACAAAGTCATGAGGAGAAAGGGAAGGTCTCAGAGCCATTAGTGACCCCATGACGTCACGCCACATCTTAGGTTACCACGCTATCTCTAGCGGACGTTGCAAGCTGTATAGAGTATCTTCATCCCTCTATAGACTATCGAGTTTGTGCGTAAACGGGTCCAGAGACGCTCTTCTTAATGCATGCCATTTCTAAAGACTCGTGGTAGTTAGCCAGGTCATGCGGGGTCATTGGAGAGGTGCAGTCATTAAGGATTCATGGTAGTCAGTCAGGTCATGTGGGGTCACTGGACGACCGTGGTAGCCAGGTGGGTCGGGTCAAGTCATCCCAGGTCAACGACCCGACTGGCGTCCACCATGGGGTCACATATTGACTCTCAAGTCCCACCGATTTTATGCTCCGTCTACGGAGACTACAACGGTGTCCTCTCCTTCAGGAGCTGTTTGCCTCTCGAGCCGAGGAGGTCATCCGCGACCACGGCGCCTCAGGGGCGACCAAAAACCCGCTCTTCCTCCTGCTGTCGCTGCAGGCGGTCCACGGCCCCGTCGAAGTCCCTTTAAAGTACAAAAGGCGACACAAGAACGTGAAGAACCTGAATCGAAGGACCTTCCACGGTGAGCTAGTCTCTCTCTCTCTCTCTCTCTCTCTCTCTCTCTCTCTCTCTCTCTCTCTCTCTCTCTCTCTCTCTCTCTCTCTCTCTCTCTCTCCCAGTTCATAACCTCCCAAACCCTTCCTTTCTAATCCTTCTCTTCGTTATTCATGTATTCTTTACATATACACATACTCTTAATCCCTTTAGTTATTTCCTGGATCCGCTGCTTCCTGGCAAGACACAGGGTTCAAACCGACCCCACTGGCAGTGATGTGTGTATATACATCTCCCTACATAAATCCAAGTAACGTCACATCACTGTATCACTCTAAAGTCTCGTTCGAACTGTATTACTGCATCATCTTATCACTCATATCACTGTGGTACTGTACTCACCTTATCAGTGCCCTGCCACTGTGGTACTGTAGTTACCTTATCAATGCCCTTCTAGTTAGTGATGTCAGTCTTATCGCTGTGTCGTTGCTTCGCCTGCAGGCATGGTGAGCGCCCTGGATGAGGTGGTGGGCCGAGTTGTGACCCAGCTGAAGAGGTCCGGTCTCTACGAAAACTCGATCATCGTCTTCACCACTGATGTAAGGGAGAGAGAGAGAGAGAGAGAGAGAGAGAGAGAGAGAGAGAGAGAGAGAGAGAGAGAGAGAGAGAGAGAGAGAGAGAGAGAGAGCACTCATCCTCACCTATCCTTCCCCTTTTTTTTTTCAGAACGGTGGCAACATAAGGTCAGGGGGTAACAACTTCCCCTTAAGGGGAAGCAAAGGGAGCCTGTACGAAGGGGGCACAAGGGGCGTGGCCTTCATTCATTCCCCCCTCTTGCCTCGAACCGGATACAAGTACACGGGGTAAGTGGTCGGTTATACGGGGTAAGTGGCAGTGTACACGGGGTAAGTGGTCGGTTATACGGGGTAAGTGGCAGTGTACACGGAGTAATTGGTCGGTTATACGGGGCAAGTGGCATTGTGCACGGGGTAAGTGGTCGGATACACGGTGCAAGAGCTCGGATTTAAGAGTTAAGTGGCCAGATATGTAGGTTAAGTGGCTTGGCACGCATGATATGTAGCTAAGCACATAGATCCAGCATGTACACACACACACACACACACACACATATAAATATATACTCACACCTGTGTATAACCAACCACAACACACTCTTCCCATCACCTCCCCCACAGCTCACCCTATCAACCATCTTAACCATCCTACAATACTTCCCTTATCACCCCATTCCCCATATCCTCCCCACACTCATTCCCTCCTCTCCCCAGTCCTCTCTCTCTCTCTCTCTCTCTCTCTCTCTCTCTCTCTCTCTCTCTCTCTCTCTCTCTCTCTCTCTCTCTCTCTCTCTCTCTCTCACTTCATTTGACTTCCTCTACCTCAACTTCCTAAAGTTTTCGATCATTTTGTTTTCCTAACTTCTCTCCCTACTCCCCCTAACCTCACCCCTTTCTCCATTAGTCTCCCCCCCCCTCTTCGACCTCAGTAATCTCCCCACCCACATTTTCCCAACACCCCTTATCATTAGATCAGAAACACCACAAACACACTTTGTCAAATCATCACGTACGTATCAAATGATAGCCATTAACTTGTAAAAAAAAAGCACAAGTCCTTCATAAAAACCAAGAGCCATATGAAAATAGGGACACATAAGTGCTTAAAGAGAAGCTTAAGAAGTTATTTATATAAGAAAGAAGAAGAAGAAAAGGCCTCTTCACTCCTCTCTCTCTCTCTCTCTCTCTCTCTCTCTCTCTCTCTCTCTCTCTCCCTGCTCGCCCGCCGCTTATCTGAACATTACAAACGAGAACAGCTGAGCTGGCTGCTGTCTGACGTCACGCGGCGTGATGTCAATGGCCAGACACTCATCTGGGTTGGGCATTATCACTCATGACGTCATCACTCGCTTGGTGACGTCGTCATGGCTCGGTAATCCACTCATCCGAGCGGGACACATCCACGAACGCTTGAACCCGTCAACATGTCATGGTCACTAAGGACAGATGTTACTATATTCGTTTTGACACCATCAGTGTGGGTGCTTGATGCCGAACGCTGCCAGGCAACCTTATTATACCAAATAAAGTGCGAGAGACGTTCTCTTGAAGATCTTGCCTCTCTCTCTCTCTCTCTCTCTCTCTCTCTGAATATATCGATATCCTTTTCTTCAGTCATCACACAATGTCCTTGAGACCCACAGTATGACTTTCTTGCCTGGCTTGTGCCCCATGTGGGAACTCTGAAGACTTTCCCACCAAAGGGGATGGTTATGAGTGTCCTCAAAAAACACTTTCAGTCAGCAAAAAGACAAAAAAAAACCTCGACTGTGATTACCTTATATCACCCCACTCTGAACAGCCTTCAGAAACACTCGTTATCACCAGTGAATTGGACATCCATAAGGAGTAAACTTGTCATTGCGTGTACCTAAACTTCAAAGTTGCTCCTTCATAAGAAAGATCTTTGGGGCCATGATTGATATGACATCTTCCATCAATCTATTTTGATGGTAATCACTTCAAGAAAAATCTTCATTCCACACTGTAGTTTAAAAAACGTTTGTGCGGCTTTCTCGTGTGTGTGTCTTTGACCTAAACGTTTATATACAAGACGTTTTCCCTGTGTTCTAAGGTCCTTCCCTCTCTCTCTCTCATTCTGTCTCTCACACAGGTTAATGCATGTGGTCGACTGGTACAAGACACTGCTGTACGTAGCTGAGGGCCATCCCTTTGGGCACTACGATCAGACACTCCAGCAGGATGCAAGACATCTCGAGGACTTCCCACAGTGGGTGCGGAGCCTCTCCCTCACAGCTGACGACGCGGAAGAGACCGACAATGAGTTGGACGGAGGTGAGGAGGAGGAAGAGGAGGAGGAGCAGCAGGAACAGCAGAAGAGTGAGGCCGATGGGATGAACCTCTGGCCGGCCATCGTGAGGAACAGCGAGTCTCCGAGGGTATCCTTCGTCTATAATGTGAGAAAGCGACCCCTCAGAGGCGCCATCAGGTATGACCACACGTACTTGACGTAAACTCACATGACATACCTTCATCAGCCTGACCAACAAGGGATGAGGAAACCTATGCATTAGTGACTCTGGGTAACTCATAATTCTCACCTATGCCCCACATTCCCCCTCACAGTTTCCTATTATAGTCACGAACTGTCTGTGGTATTTTTCTCTTGTTTGAAATGGTTCGTTATCTGTGGTTAGTCGACAGTTGTTCACATTGCCACTATGATAAAAATGGTATTTGAAGATTACTTTAACAACAAAGAGCAACAGAGCATACGTAGGCATATGGAGGTATATGATTTAGAAAGAGTAAAGAAAACGATTGACATGTTTAAGGTGATTGGACAAAGTCGATTGATTAGTTAATAAGGTAAAAGTAAATGGAAGATTTTCAATGGAATAGGATGTCTGTGGCATCCGTGGAGGGTTGTGTGGTAGGACTGGGATGAATGGAAGATTTTCAAGGGAATAGGATGTCTGTGGCATCCGTGGAGAGTTGTGTGGTAGGACTGGGATGGACTGTGTGGGAGGATGTTCAAGTCCAGTATAGGAGAGGAACCAGTGGGAATATCATGTAGAGAGATGATCCTTCGTCCAGCTTTTATTACAGTCAGGCGAACTGTGCTGAGGGCTTTAGCTGGGGGCGAAAGTATATACACTGCCTGCCATACTTCCTACCCTGGGCCCTGATATATAGATCCTACCATGATCTCTACTTTTATCACCCTACCATCCATTCTACCAAACACTCCCCTGTCATCCTTGTCACAAACCCTGCCTTAACCCGTACCTGTATCACCCTACCATCCATTCTACCAAAAACTCCCCTGTCATCCTTGTCATAGACCCTGCCCTTAACCTTACCCCTTCCATTACCTCCTACCGCGAACTCTGGCATATTCCCATCCATACCCCCATCCATAACCTGTGCATGAACTCACCCTCATTGTTCACCACGACACTCCTCATCCTTTTTTCCTGTCGACAGTTGATCCAGAGGGAGAGGTGGGTGAGGAGGTGCCTCCTGCATTCCTCCTTGCCTCCTGACACTATCTAGGTAAACATACGGATAACTCCGTTATCATCAGCTCTCGTCTTATCTCTCCCTCCCCATGTACTGTCCCCCAGCATACAAACTCGATATGGACCATCAGGTCTCCCGTTATCTGTCTCCTTTCCCATGCACTTAACCTGACCTAACCTGACCTGACTTGGTCTCCCGTTATCTGTCCTTCCCATGTACCTGACCTGACCTGACCTTGTCCTTGCTGCCACAGACGCAGGAACTGGAAGCTGGTGGTGGGCAGCGGTGGGCGATACGATGGCTGGGTCCCACCTTCGGACGTGGCGGGAGGCGTCAGTACCCGATGCTGTTCCACGTGGCACACACGGACCAACCCGAACAATGTTATACTCTACAATCTCAAAGGTCGGTCGGGATGCTCCTGTGTGAAAGGCATAATTCATAACCTTAAAAGAAAGAAAATCTTACAACCTTCTGTTGAGAACTTACAACTTGAAGAGTACCTGTTAGAAATTTGGGTTAAATGCACTGTTTCAAAGGTGTTGTAACAACATACTCTTACAACCTTGTGTTAGCATTATTTGCCAGAAGCTCGAGTTTTTCTCTCGCAACACTGGGTTGTTGAGTTGTTCCTCTGCCTCAAGAGGTGCCCTTCCTATGCTTGTGTCAGCAGTCATAACCTTAATGGTGGTTTTCATTTTCTTACGATAACTTCACCATTTGTAAGATAGTGTTTACATCCTGTCTTTTATGACCTTAGAGAAATCTTGAACACAATGAATCATATCTTTTAATACATTCCCCCTTACAGAAGACATCAGTCTGTCATAGATTCAGTCTATGGTTCCATATTGATGTATTCTAAGACCTCTCTAGCTTATAGCTGAAGCATTTGTTATTCTCTATTCTCTTAATCATAGAATTTTTCACCACAATATCAAGCCCCAATTGATGATAACACTCTCTTAATCATAAATTTTTCACCACGATATCAAGCCCCAATCGATGATAACATATTCCAATCTTTTCCAGTAGACCCCGTCAGATCCTGTAATACACAAGTCTCTTAAAGATGTATTGTATCTATTTCACATGATCCTATTTACCCACTTCGTAATAAGGTCCTTATTACATACACCTTCGTCACCACACTCAGGATTTACGATTATGCTGAAACTTGTGATACGTAGCTGTAAGTTTAGGGTCTTCGTAAAGGTATAATTTTCACCGATCTCAAGATTTTTTTTCCCTCTCCTTCAGATGATCCACTGGAGACGACGGATGTCGCTGCCTTACGACCTGACGTTGTCCTTAACCTGAAGGCGCGCCTGCGCTCTTACGCCTACCAGAGTCGTAATCCTCACAGCCCCCGAGATGACCCCAGAGGACATCCGAGCCTATACGGGGGTTTCTTCTCCCCCGGATGGTGTCAGCCTATTGTGTGAACACCACCAAACGATACGTAAAAAGCTCCCAGGGAAAGATTTACGTTTAACCTTAAAACGGGACCTTCAGGGGACATAACTTTGTCTTGCGTGGACGTAATAAGGGCCACAGTAACGTGCTTGACTTCAAACAAGCGACAGCAGTAGTTAATGTACAACAACGTGATTACAGTGAGGCCTCAGTGTCTTATCATAACGAGGAGATGGATCTGGTTCCATGAAAACGTGTCGTTGAAAAGTGACTTGTGCGATTCAGTATCCCTATAAGGTCCCCACGAGATGGCTTTGCAGGTCAAGATTCTGGTCAAAGCAGGAGTGAGTGACCCAGGCTTTGGTAACTGCCTAGTGGGGTTATGACATACCACTGGTGTCGAGAGCGTTCTCCTGAAGGCAAAGAGTTCTAGAGACTCGAGGTCCTTGAGTCAGACTTGCATCAATAGGAATCAAACAAGATGCTTTCAGGGTTCCAGTTGGGTGAAGATAAACCAGATGAACCTTTCAGACGATAGTTTTTGCCTTCGACTTTGTCTTGATGAAGGGAGCAAAGGCGAGAGGTAGTCTTAAAGGAGGAGCAACATTCCAGCCATAGCTTGTTGCTCTCCTTCACTGTTTATTCCCGTAGCTGGAAATGGACTGTCTCTCTTACTGTTTGTGAGCTGTATAGCAGGAGTGGTCTCGATCATGTGGCTATAGGATTTCCCTACAGGACGGCAGGAGTTGACTCAATCCAGCGGCTGCAGATCCTTCTGGTGTCATGTTTCTTTGTATGGTCGAAGTATTTTGAAAGGTATTTTACGGTGCTGTAATTATCATAGTTTTCTCTCTTTGCTTTTCACTTGCTTTGGCTCTTCATGTGAAACTCTGTATAAGCTTCAGCTGCAATGCCTCACGAAGTGTTTACATCACTTGCTTGAACCACATCCGTTGTCTCTAGCCATCAGACAGGACAAAGTAGCAACCATCCTCAAATAATTCTTTCAGAGGTCAAGAACACCACCTTACCCAGCTGCCAAGACGGACTGTAGGTCAAATCAGTTATCACATTCAGGTCACAATACACCTCATTCCATTTTTAGTCACCATCTTGATAGCCTTCTACACATCTTAATACCAGTTTGCTGATAATCGAGGCGTGTTAAGGGGACCCAGATAATGACCTGGCTCCTGGGTGAATGAGGGCAGTTAGAACAACCTCACATGATCCTCATAGTCTCATAGGAAAGAAGGCCAGATGAACCATGAATGAAAGGGTCATCTTCAGTTCAGCTTCCATCTACATGGGATGGACTGAGTTATACACAGCCTCTCATGTAAAGTACACACACATCCTTAATGTCATGTCCAGTGTGCCAAAGTCAACACAAGCTTTCACGGTAATATAAGTGCTTTTCTATCTTTTCACGTTGCTCGCTGAGTTGATTCGTCAGTGGATATAAAAAAAGGTCTCCTTTTCACACCTCATCCCTCTCAGACAACGCTACACTCGGTCAAATATCACCTCCAGGTGTGTCTGGAATAACACAAAAGCATGAAAAGAATTAGTTGTTCAAGACATACCCAGCTACCCAGGTCTAACCCCCGGTACGTGACCTCCCTTAATCACTCTCCCTTTCAGCAGTTACTGCCAGACAAAGCGGACAGTGGTTGGTCTGTACTGATTGGCGCTGAACGGCGGTACTCCAGTGTGATGTTAGGATTTAAATAACTTTGTTAAGGACTGGCACCTGAGGAGGTGGCTTGTCTCCACGAAACATGTCGCGCCACATGTATAGAAAAATTATATGTTAAATAGAATTGCATCAACTAATGAAGTGTGATTTCACCCTTCATATATATACATATATACATCATGTAATTTTTATATCAACTTAACTCACCTCTGATAAACAAATATTCCCTGGGAAAGGGAGCCTACAATGTTTACATATTATAACAGATGTTTGTAAATAAATATTTTTGTATAGCTTCCTGTGTGTATATTGTTCCATTACCTCTGATCAACACAGCAAATGTGACGATGTGAATAAATTTATCATTTTCACAAATGCACAGTCGTTTTCCCTGATCCTCATTCTTTTGTGTACATGTTTATGTAAGATTGCGTGTGTGTGTGTGTGTGTGTGTGTGTGTGTAGCTACTTCTACTGTCCCCCCCCTCAACCTATCCTTAAAACACACATTGAGACTCGCAAGCTCCTCAGGCTTAAAAAGGTGTCATTCCACACTGGTCTTGTATTTGGGTATTTCCTCCTTCCAATCGCCTTTAGCCTCACCTCCCTACGAAATTTCCACAGCAGTACACCCTCTCGGTACTGCACGGTGCTCCTCTTTGGCTCTATTCCTGCCGTCTGTTGTTGTGTTGGGGGAATGGGTGAGTGGGTGGTGTGGTGTGGTATGGTACCTCCCGCTTTACCATTCCCTCTTTACAGACCATCACGTTTCCCGTTTACCCTCCCTTCCCATATAATGATACGGGATTCTTTTTCTTCTTCTTTGTTCTTAGAGGTAAATGTGTTTACTAGATGGTGCATACCAAGTGCCATCCTCGGCTTACGTGCCAAGTAGTGCCACCAAATGCATTGTCGTAACTGAACTTCACCCATCCCCACCCGACGCCTCATCCGGCACCTTGAGAAGGGAGAGAGAGAGAGAGAGAGAGAGAGTCAGTGAAGGGGGGACCGCCATGATTCCCACGATGCCACAGGGTTGGGAGCCCGAACAAATGCTCGGGAAAGCTAAACCAGTTGCCATGCACGTGAAAAAGAGAGCCAGTTGCCATGCAGATAAAGATGAACACCATTTGCCATGCAAGGTAAAGAGAACACCATTTGCCATGCAGGTTTAAAGAGAACACTATTTGCCATGTAGGTCAATCGACTACACGTTATCAAGCAGGTCAACTAGACCACCAGTTGCCATAAAGGTTCAAAGGGTCATTAGCTATCATACAGGTCAAAGATAACACTAGTTGCCATGCAGGTCAAATACGTCATTAGTTATCATGTAGGTCAAATACGTCACTAGTTACCTTGCAGGTCAAATACGTCGCTAGTTGCCATGTAGGTCAAATACGTCACTAGTTGCCATGTAAGGTCAAATACATCACTAATTGCCTTGCTGGTCAAATACATCATTAGTTGCCATTTAGATCAAACAGGCATTAGTCATCGTTGAGGTCAACCAATAGGTGGCCTGAAATGAAGTTGATTTTCTTAAGGACATGATATAAATAACCCAGGTGACAGTTCTATTTCTACACATGAAACTCTCATTGCTGACTTGTGTAGAAATATTTCCTGGGCATGAACTGGACTTTGGCAACCCGTTCCCACCCGGGATCAAAATTTCATAAGTGTCAGGAGGATAAGGATGAAGTACTTCCTTATTTCGTAGGATAAACGAGGCCTTTGAATGCACCACCGCCGTCGAGCGTCCTGGAGAAAGTAAGTCAACGGCAACAGCTGGTGGGAAATGTTTACTCCAGCCCCGCCGGTGGCAGCCTTATCTGGTCGCCACTTGAGATCTATATAGAAACCTATATCTAAGACGCTATACTGGGAGAAGAGATGGATAGATCTATGTGTTATCTTAAGGAACCTAGGGTGAATTCAAGCACTGTGGACTTCTATAGAATGTCGTAGGGTTTGTGTGTTTTGCCACGAGCGTACATCTCGTAAGGGAACGTCTGATTTAGGGGCTCGCTGTTGTCGAATGGAGAATTGAACGCTTGATAATGGCCAGGCGAGGCTCGGTACTCACATAGGACCAGTTTCCCACGATAAGATTCTCCCCAACCTAAACAAAAGACGTCCACTAACCAGTAGCGACAAGGAACGCGGAACACTTGGTCCTCCAAGCCAAGGAACACGGAAGACCTGGCCACAGAAGACAAGGAACCCGGACGACTTGGGCTCATAAGGAAAGGAAGACGGGCGATCTTTGGCCCCATGAGCTGAGGTGCACGGGACACATGCCCTCATAAAACACAAGACCTGGCCTCAGAAATCCAAAAAAAATCTGACCTCTACACATACACACATTTATATACTTCCAAAGACAACAAGAGGAAAGTTAAACACGTCTTCCTACGAGCATAGACACATACACCTGCGTAAGGGCCCCCTCGGGGTATATAAGGTTGTGTAAGACGGAACCTACGCTCAGTTGTGCTTCAGCCTCTGATCGGTGAGTACGTCACAGGACAACAGTCTGTCACTTAGCGGGATCTTAAGACACAGATTGAGGGACAGAGAGTGAGTGAGAAAGATTCATGTTACGAATAACCAGAGAAAAGATTAGATAAACAAGACAATATTACCAGAACAGAGATCGAACGACATTATCTTTTCCCCCACGATAATGTTGAGAAAGATATAAGTACCCTAGTCAGGGGGTGTTTCCTGGAAGCGCCTCTCTCCTTGGATTTCCAAAGGAGCGATGCCCCTCTGGGGGTCTTCGGTTTGGTGTCTGGAAAAAAGAGTGGGCATCACAGACGTCCTATAGAGGCATCGGCTGAAGGATCCTCTCCTTCAAGTTGGATTTTAGGGAAGGTGGCGCCCATGGAGCACCAAGCTGAATGTCGCTCATGTTTAGCAAAAGTGTTTACCTTGTGCCTTTAAATTTCTAAAGTGCCTCTCTTTCTTCAACTAACGCATTTATTTTTAAAAGTAGATATGTACTTGATTGGACCCCCGGTCATAGAGTTACATGAGCTGAGTGTCTATATCTATCTCTATCTACTTATCTATCCATCTATTTATCTACCGTCCTGTCTCAATGCCCAGTCCTCCTCGACTGAAAAGACTTCTGTTGTTTCCCTAGACGGAGCGATGAGATCGAGGGCAGTAGAGACACTGGTGGTGGTGACGACGCTGGTGTCGGTGGCTCTTGGGGCCTCGACACCACAAGTACCGAAGGGTAACCTCCTCGCTGGCCTCCTCCAGAAGTCACGCGGTCTCAAGTCCGACCACTGGGGCGCCAACCTCACGACGGTACTTTCAAAAAGCTACTTAAAACCCTTAAAAGCCTTTTCTGTTTTTTTTTAAAGAGCCCTAAGAGATCTTTAAAGAACTCAAGGAGCCATCCTTAAACCTCGAAGTACCCCATCCAATCATCATGTGATCTTCTAACCCATAAAACTTCATCATAATCTAAACAAACCCACTCTATAAGACTCCGAGATCAACCCCCACACAATCCCTCATTCCTTCTCATCATCACCTCCTCCTCCTCCTCAGCCCGAGCTGATCGCTGCCTTCGGGTATCCTGTGGAGGTCCACCACGTCACCACGGAGGACGGGTACATCCTAGAACTCCATAGGATACCCCATGGGATCTCTGGGCCGTCTGGAGACCGGCCTGTGGTCTACTTGGAGCACTGTCTCCTCTGCTCCTCTGCTGACTACATTATGAATGATCCTCCAGAGGCTCTTGGTAAGGGAATCTAATAGGGCTTTGGGGAAGGCTATAAAGCTCTAGGCAAAGAAGAGCCAATACGCTATAAGGATCTATGACAGGGAAGCCAATAAGTCTCTTGAGGAAGGCTATAAAGAGGTATATAAGTATTTTGGTGAAGGAAAATATCCATGACTCGATATGACCTCCTGTGCTTAGTGAAAGAGGAATAAGACTCCTGGAAAGAGAGGCATAATCAAGTTAATAAGAGTGGTTTTAAGCTCTTGGTCAGGAAGCTATAAGGCTTTGACAGATTTTAGATCATAGTTCAAGGAAGCATGATAGTTTTGATAATGAAGATATACGGTTGTTAGTGAAGGATATTACAATGCTTATAAAAGGAATATAAGCCTTTATGTAGAACACATGCACCTATCTTTTGGGAGTGTATAATGCTCTGTGTGAGGGATTCATTATTAATGGACGATAGAAATAATTCACTGAATAATGAAAGCCTGAGTTTTCCTACAGGGCATCCATAAGGCTCCAAGTCAAAAAGCTTTATTTATAGTGCTAAAATGAAAGCAAGTATTTTGCAGTAGAAGTTTCTTTTAGAGTGCTGGTGATCGACTGCTATACGTACTGAGTGTGTATGGGTGTGTGTGAGAGAGAGAGAGATAGAGAGAGAGAGAGAGAGAGAGAGAGAGAGAGAGAGAGAGAGAGAGAGAGAGAGAGAGAGAGAGAGAGAGAATACTTATAAGGCCCTATAGCTGAGATCAACAAGAACCTTAAAAAGCCAACATTAACCCTATACCCAGACGTATCTAACGAACAAAGCCCATCTAAAAAAGAAAAGAGAGATAGTTACATAGATACACAGACCACACAGACCCTAGGTAGGTCCAGGCAAGTGGTCTCTAGCCTTAACACTAAACACATGACGCAGGCCTCACTTGACGCAGGCCTCACCGAGAGCCATGTTTAACCTACTCTCCCTCACCTGTCCTGTAGCCTACATCCTGGCTGACTCTGGCTATGACGTGTGGCTCTCCAACATGCGAGGCAACACCTACTCCAGGGGACATGTGAGTCTCACAGACGATGATTTCTCCTTCTGGCAATTCAGGTAAGCTTTCCTCCTCCTACTGGCAGTTAAGGTGAGCTTTCCTCCTCCTCCTACTGGCACTTTAGGTGAGCTTTCCTCCTCCTCCTACTGGCACTTTAGGTGAGCTTTCCTCCTCCTCCTACTGGCACTTTAGGTGAGCTTTCCTCCTCCTACTGGCAGTTAAGGTGAGCTTTCCTCCTCCTCCTACTGGCAGTTCAGGTGAGCTTTCCTCCTCCTACTGGCAGTTAAGGTGAGCTTTCCTCCTCCTCCTACTGGCAGTTCAGGTGAGCTTTCCTCCTCCTACTGGCACTTTAGGTGAGCTTTCCTCCTCCTCCTACTGGCAGTTAAGGTGAGCTTTCCTCCTCCTACTGGCAGTTCAGGTGAGCTTTCCTCCTCCTACTGGCAGTTCAGGTGAGCTTTCTTCCTACTGGCAGTTCAGGTGAGTTTCCCAGGCCTTCAGAAAGCCACTGTACATATACAAGTGATTTGATTTTCGGCTCTTATGTCTCTACCTTGTAAGTCTTAATGTCGTATCCCTTAGCGATGGGCATTTGAGTGAACCGCACATTTCATTACTAAGAGTAGCTAATAGATGGCGTAAGGGGAGCATTTCTAGCTATAGATTCACCCCTATAAACTGGGTAGGCTTTACCTTCGTACACGCTGGGTGTCGCTCCTCAGCCATGTGAGAGGCAGTCAAGGTTAAGTCCTCGCGTCTCGTCTCGTCTCTTTCCCCAGCTGGGACGAGATGGCTTACTACGACGTCCCCGCCAGCATCGACTACGTCCTGGATGCGACAGGCGCCCAGGATCTGTACTACACCGGCTGGAGTATGGGAACCACCGTCTTCTGGGCCATGATGAGCGAGAGGCCCGAGTACAACCAGAAGGTGAGGAGTAGAGAGAGAGAGAGAGGGAGAGAGAGAGGAGAGAGAGAGAGAGAGAGAGAGAGAGAGAGACTGTCTCTTTTCCCCCCTCACACATACATCTTACACATCAGCTCCACCTCCAACATCACCATCATTATGATCCATCATATCCTATCAAATTCACTATCATCATGGCCATCGCCTCCCTACCATCTCACCAGTGTATTATCACCATCACTTCACCATTAAGCCTTTTAACTCATCACCTCACCATCACCTTGGGAACAGCCAACCTCCCTATAACATCAAAACCATCTCACCATCACTTGACCATCATCTACGACACTTCACTGTCACCTTATTAACACTTCACCATCACTTCACCACCACCTGACAATCACCATCACCTCACCATCACCTCACTATCTTCTCGTCACCGCAGATCCGTGCTATGGCAGCTCTGGCACCAGTAGCGTACATGGACCACGCCAAAGGTCTCTTCATTGAGCTAGCGAAGTACTCAAGCGACTTTGATGTAAGTGTTACGACAACGTATGAATCACACAGTCTTTTGGGTGCTTTGGTCGAGGTGGTGTGCGAAGTGAGTGGGGTCACGGAGAATGATTTTGGTAAACAGAGAAGCGGTAGTGAAAGCTTTGCGGAAGATGAAGACCGGCAAGGCGGCGGGTTTGTGTTTGGGGGGCAAAGCAGCTAACACTAGGGCAATACGCTGATGACACCGACGTAAGCATTGCGTCAGTGAGAATAAAAAGGTCTGTGTTGGACATGGAAGACAAAAATGTATTTGCCATTAATATTTCAGAAGTCTGGTGGTATAAAGATGGGCAGACAGGTTTATTTTAGTGATTCATAGGGTAATTCAAATGTATGTTGAGAAGTTATACATTTTGACTTAATGGTCTATATTCCACTTCAAAATGTTTATTCATTCTTTTTTTCTTCTTTACTTTTTATATTCATTTATTCAGTTCAATATTCAGAAGCTTATTTTCAAGAGAAAATGGACCCCCAGTCAAAACACTGTGGGGTCTTGGTTGTGAAATCACATTTCATTCATCACGTGTTATGTATCGTAAATACAAAGCATTCTTCCCTCTATTCGTTGCAGAATTTCTTAGGAAATGACACCATTACATACGGGTATTCTTTGTAATCCAGTGAGAGGGTTTTCTATAGTGAATTTCGATATTTATTTACAGACTTGCCTCGTCAAAAGTGGATACCTCGAAATATATTCTATTATAATCATAAACAACATTATGACAGATGTTCCCACAAGCCACTTCACCAGGTTCGACAGGGAAACCAGCCAAACACACTTATTACTCTAACAGATTTCTACATTACCTACAAAAAGCTCCACACACCCCTTTCCTCCCACTGATAACTTGGTCAAACATTACCCTCACACCAACAGACACCTGACCAGATTCTCTACTCTCATACACAATGAACCATACCCTCTACTCCAACAGACAACTTCTTACACTCTCTACCCCACAGACAGCTAACCACAGACTACCTTTCACTCAAACAGACAAACTTCTAGCACCCTCTATCTCACAGACAACTAACCACAGACTACCTTTCACTCCAACAGACAAACTTCTTACACCCTCTACCCCACAGACAACTAACCACAGACTACCTTTCACTCCAACAGACAAACTTCTTACACCCTCTACCCCACAGACAACTAACCACAGACTACCTCTCACTCCCACAGACCATCATGACCTTGCTGGGTCTGGGAGAGTTCCTGCCAAGCTCTGCACTAATGGACTACTTCGTCGAAACGTATTGTGACATCGAATCCGTGGCGGTCGAAGTCTGCCACAACTTCCTCTTCCTCGTAGCGGGTCCAGACGCCGACGAACTGAACGAGGTACTGAAAATTTTTGCGCCATATCTGAGGGACGTGGGTAAGGCTCACTGCCTCACCCAACCGTTCATTGATAACTCATTTCCAAATTGTGGCGACCGACCATTGGGGAAGGAACAGCCCTTCACATTGTCTGGCAATTCTTCATATTGTCCCACAACCTTCTATATGATACCATGACCTTCCATATCGCCCGGTGACCCTTCCATATCGCCCAGTGACCCTTGACATTGACCAACAACCCTCCCCATGGCACCACGACCCTCCAGTGACCCCCTCCTCCTCCTTACGCATCTTACACCCGACTCTCGACATTGTCCCATGAAAGAACCCTACCGAGTTTTTACCATACCCTTCCATCCTTTCTCGTCCCCAGGAGTACCTACCTGTCATCTTGGCTCACACACCCGCCGGCACCTCTGTCCACACCGTCAACCACTACGGCCAGATCCTTCACAAAGGTAAAAACCCACAACGACGACCAGTTCCTCGGATCAGGTATAGCGTAAAACGTTCACCAGAGTCAAGTCCTCTGAGCAAGCATGTCAGCCACTACTGTATAAGATCCTCAATCTACTACAATCACGTCCTCAAACTCGTGTATCACACCCAATTACAGTCAGGTTCTCGAGGTAGTTAAAACAACCACTAAGATCAGGCCCTGACGTCAAGTAGACAGACAATGCCTGGTTCTTTCACTCTTCTTACTATAATCTCTCATTTTCTTCTCGTCTGTGTATCATGACATTTACCCCTCCATATATATATATATACATATATATATATATATATATATATATATATATCTTTTATTTCTTTATACATTCTTAACTTTCACTGTTATACTATCAGTCTTTCTACTGTGCAACAATCAACCAATTGTGCAGAAAAAATGCAAATGATCACCTTATATCACACCATGAGCAGATGCTTGGCTCTCGCTGATCACCTCCGCGCCAGTGACGGAGAGGAGAAAGGATTGTCCTATCTGTGTATAGGATAAAGTATGGTATTAAGTGGGGTAGGACCCTATAGAGACGTTTTGCAAATCCCTGATCTCTTAGAAGTGTCATCTATACGTCTGATTCATATGTGTCAAATGTCTGTCATGTATACAACATACTAGGCCATTTGTACATAGATGGCATTATATACACATGTATATAAACTAGGATATGTATACAAACTGGGCCCTATACACTGGACACTGGGTTATATATGTATACTGGGTCATATACATACTATTTAGGATATATATGTATGTACTGAACCATATATACATTTACAGTGGGTGATGTATATACATTAGGCCTTAAATGCAAGCTGGAATATCCATACACACTGAGCCATATATACACATTCTATCGATTACGTCTTACACTTTAATGAATCATCATTCAAAAGTATCTTGACTGTAGCATAACAAATACTTCCATGAAGAATACTTTTGTTTACCTATAAACAGAAATAAGTATAAAGTAGCGAGTTTGATGATGAACTTTCAACTTATGAAAAAGGAAAAAAATTCGTGTTGTGTCGTTAGCCCACCTTGAGAAACAGACTATAAGGTCTTAAAATTTACGGTAAGTTCCTCTTTTTTTCCCCCCGATAATTCCAACCATCCGAGGAAGGAAATCCAGTTCTTATTTTGTTCTTGTAACATCCAGGGTCGCTGATAGACACAGTAGTTCACAGACGAGGAAGAAGGAGTAGAAGAAGGAGGTGGAGGATGGGGAGTGACGTTATGTCTCTGGTCACCATAGAAATGGACATGGTCGATAGAGAGATCGGATCATATATATACTGAATTATAAATACCACATATGAGAATTAGATCGTGGATAACACATCTTTTCCTACTGTCATATGTCTTTTTCTTCTTTTTCAGAGCTGTAAACACGTTTAGGACTTCATATATACTCATGCCAGTGAAAAATATATCATTTACACAATATAAAAAAAAAAGTTAAGATTCTCTATTGATCAACTGTGATTATTTAGACGTAATCCTGTGGATTAATGGTGAGGGAGATGATCCATCAGTGATGGCGGAGGCAAGTACTGACCACCTCTTCTTCCTCCTCCTGCTGGTGCAGGGGTGTTCGGAAAGTACGACTATGGGGTACTGGGGAACATGAACCACTACGGACAGACGACTCCGCCGTTATACAACCTCAGCAACGTCCACGCCCCCGTCGGCCTCTTCTGGGGCAACACTGACTGGCTGGCTGACCCTCAGGTAATGTAGTCTGTGAAAAGGGTACTGTGGTCTGGTTTCATGGTGCTGTAGTCTGTCTTCATGGTACTGTGGTCTGTCTACATGGTACTGTAGTCTATTTTCATGGTGCTGTAGTCTGTCTTCATGGTACTGTAGTCTGTCTACATGGTACTGTAGTCTGTCTTCATGGTACTGTGGTTTGTCTTCATGGTACTGTAGTCTGTCTACATGGTACTGTAGTCTGTCTACATGGTACTGTAGTCTATTTTCATGGTGCTGTAGTCTGTCTTCATGGTACTGTAGTCTGTCTACATGGTACTGTAGTCTATCTTCATGGTGCTGTAGTCTGTCTACATGGTACAGTAGTCTGTCTACATGGTACAGTCGTCTGTCTACATGGTACAGTGGTCTGTCTACATGATACAGTTATCTGTCTACGTGGTGCTGTAGTCTGTCTCCATGGCATTGTCGTCTGCCTGTGTCTATCTCGCTGGCTAGATATTTGCATATTTGCTCTCTCTCTCTCTCTCTCTCTCTCTCTCTCTCTCTCTCTCTCTCTCTCTCTCTCTCTCTCTCTCAGTGTCCACCTCCTTCATTTATTCTCCAGTAACCAACAGTTGAATCATGTGCATACTTTTCTTTAAGCCTCTGTATCAGTACCTTTAAAAAGTATCTAAAGTTTAAAGAACGTTCGAAAATGTCAAAGAAAAAAAAATGATCCTGTACAATAATTTCCCTGCCTGTAGTTGTCATTTCCTGTAACATTCTGTAATGCTTTATGCTCTCGTCTTCCTGGTTACAAACCCATGATGTAACTCCCACTCAGTGATTTTTGGATGAGAGTGAATTCCATTCTTTTCCACTCTGGGATTTCCCTTCCCAGATTATGTAATCTCCCCCTAACTCTGGTTCCAGTACTGAGCCACAACCCCTCACTCTGGCTCCAGCACTGAGCCATAACCCCTCACTCTGGCTCCAGTACTGAGCCACAACCCCTCACTCTGGCTCCAGTACTGATCCATAACCCCTCACTCTGGCTCCAGTACTGAGCCACAACCCCTCACTCTGGCTCCAGTACTGAGCCACAACCCCTCACTCTGGCTCCAGTACTGTGCCACAACCCCTCACTCTGGCTCCAGTACTGAGCCACAACCCCTCACACTCTGGCTCCAGTACTGAGCCACAACCCTTCACTCTGGTTCCAGTACTGAGCCACAACCCCTCACTCTGGCTCCAGTACTGAGCCACAACCCCTCACTCTGGCTCCAGTACTGAGCCACAACCCCTCACTCTCTGGCTCCAGTACTGAGCCACAACCCGTCACTCTGGTTCCAGTACTGAGCCATAACCCCTCACTCTGGCTCCAGTACTGAGCCACAACCCCTCACTCTGGCTCCAGTACTGTGCCACAACCCCTCACTCTCTGGCTCCAGTACTGAGCCACAACCCTTCACTCTGGTTCCAGTACTGAGCCACAACCCCTCACTCTGGCTCCAGCACTGAGCCACAACCCTTCACTCTGGCTCCAGTACTGAGCCACAACCCCTCACTCTGGCTCCAGTACTGAGCCACAACCCTTCACTCTGGTTCCAGTACTGAGCCACAACCCCTCACTCTGGCTCCAGCACTGAGCCACAACCCCTCACTCTGGCTCCAGTACTGAGCCACAACCCCTCACTCTGGCTCCAGTACTGAGCCACAACCCTTCACTCTGGTTCCAGTACTGAGCCACAACCCCTCACTCTGGCTCCAGCACTGAGCCACAACCCCTCACTCTGGCTCCAGTACTGAGCCACAACCCCTCACTCTGGCTCCAGTACTGAGCCACAACCCCTCATTCTGGCTCCAGTACTGAGCCATAACCCTTCATCTCCTCTCTTCCCAGGACGTGGCTCATCTGGCAGCCGAGCTACCTAACGTAGTCCTCAACTACAACGTAAACAAGACGGAATTCAACCATATGGACTTTGGCTGGTCAGTTCTTGACTCTTGTTTACACTCATGACTGGTTTAAGTTCTCTTACTGTGTACGACGCCCCATTCATGGGGAGATACCCATTACTGAAGCCATATAGTGAAGCAATACCACCCCTAACACCTCCATTCACTGTCACCTTTCCCTCCCTCCTCCTGCAGGGGAATCCACGCCAATGAGTACGTCTACACTTACGTCCTCGACCTTTTCTCAAAGTACTGAGAAAACCAGGTGCAGGGGCAGAGGGCTCGGCAGCGCGTTGCGGCAAGTGTGTGGGGTGAGGGTGTACAAGTGGGGTGAGGGTGTACAAATGGGGTGAGGGGGTGTAGCGTCTCCTCTTTACCCACGACAATCACCAACTCGGAACTGAACCACAGTGAGGTGTCTCTGACCGCTTAAGTTGATCAAGAATGAACCACAGTGAGGTCTCTCTGACCGCTTAAGTTGATCAAGACTGAACCACAGTAAGGTCTCTCTAGCCCACTTAAGTTGATCAAACTCATCGGCTGGCAACTTGGATTCCATGATGAACGTTATTTCATTATTTCCTAAAGAAGTTTCTCTCCTCTTGACCTTAAATATAACGAATGAGGATTTTAAGTTTGTATTCATTCCTACATCTATTACCAGATGATCATCACTCCCACACCTCAGTGTAGTACTGGACTGTTATCATCATTATCATCATTATCATTATCATTACTATCATTATCATTATCATCAGTATTAGCATTAGTATCACTATCATCATTTTCATCATCATTATCATTATCATTTTCCCTGGTATTGCATCAGCCATGATACATCGGTTGTTTGGCTGGGCGAACACCTGAGCTCAAAGAAGAGCGAGTTCTAAGACGAGAAAATAGACCACGAGGAACATCGAAGACGATACACCCGGACCAAAATGACTTCGATGATGACACAGGCGGGCACAACATCGAAGTGTCTATACACTATGGAGACGCAAGGGCTCCCAGAATCTCGTTGAAGATAACTTAGTGTATCGCTGTAGCCCTATACACACTTCAGGGGTGGTAGTGACATGTGTTAATCTTATCGCATTTCCCAGGAGCAGAACTGAGCTGGCACTTTATTGTGTAGGCTCGTATTGTGTCCATCATCACTACAAGGTTTATCCATCTTGGGGATGTACTACATCGTACACGCGTTAAGACATAGATCTGTCGTAGCTCAAGACGGTGTATGTGTATCGAATGATAGCAATTTTGAATCACATGTTGGAATATTTCGTTGGCTGTAGACGGGGTAAGTAGAGAACTGTAGCAATGTCACTTTGCGTCTTAAATCACAGACAATATATGAAGCAGCTGTGCGTCTTCTAAGCAGCAGATGAGGACGCATGCGCGATCGCAAATGTGGACATTGCCTCCATTCGCGTCTGCCAAATGTTTACGTTGCTTCGTTTCCAGACAAAACCATCCTCAAGCATCGAACTAGGATAAACCCCCTGGTGCTTGCATCTCTCCTTTTGCTCAACACGATCTCCATCAGATAACCTCAAGAAGGAGGGGACGAAGGGATTCAGCGGTGGTTTTCCAAAGGACAGTGTACACAGAGAACTTGGTAACTGTGTATCATGCTCTGTCCCTACTGTCGACCAAGGACTTCTCATGGTCATCCAGCTTCTTTGTGTCGGCAGGAGGGCAAGGATGATGAATGATATATAAAAAAAGATATATGCCACCGTCTGGTAGGGACGCAAAAGGTTGAAAGGTAAGGACAAAGAGAGAAACGTAAACAGATATAAGTTAAGCTCGGACGCATCTCGGTGAGGGTAGTTTCGAACGAAATCGAATCAAACCTGAATCATTTATTCCATATAATCAGTACCTACAACCTGATTCATCTCTTGAAATGATATAATATCTTGAATTATATCAAGCATACGTAGGAGGTGTATAGAAAGCGTTGCACCCAAGGAAATATTAACAATGTAAGAAAGGGCAGACCTGACATCGGAACTGAAGCCGAAACAAAAATGCTTCGTTCAAATCTCGACTCAGCTGTCTATAGTTTCAAAGAACTCTCAAAGATTCTAAGCTGATTTAGATAATACCAGATTCATCCAGACTTTCAATCTGCCTCATTCGATTCCTTTCCATTTAGCAACAATTTGGGTCCATCCCTTGTGATCACGGTTCTCGAATCACTCATGGAAGATGCTCATTTCAAGCGTCGTGAGTCGGAAATACCATGAATGAGACAGCTTCAGACGTCATTCGCAAAGCTGTTCGCCTCAGACTAGCGCCATGTGGCATTTCCACATTCCGGAATCAGTGGTTTGCTACACACACACACACCCCCTTGAGGAGAATGACTTACTGCACACACACTGAGGATAATGACTCGCTCCACTCACACTAGGGAAAGTGATTTGCTGCACCCACTGAGGAGAATGACTTACTACACACACACACACACACACACACACACAATGAGGAGTGTGACTTACTGCACACACACACACACACACACACACACAATGAGGAGTGTGACTTACTGCACACACACACACACACACACACACACACACACACACAGTGCTGAGAATGACTTACTGCTGAGAAGGATGACTAATTGAATCGGTTACTTCAAGGTTTTGTACATATTATTTGCCCCGGCGAAACTAGTTTTTCAGAAGGAGAGAGAGAGAGAGAGAGAGAGAGAGAGAGAGAGAGAGAGACAGAGAGACAGAGAGAGAGGGAGAGAGAGGCAAAGGCAGAACTTACCATGAGAGCGATCGATAAGCGAGGTGAACCACAAACCCCGGACTTAAGCACAAAAATATGACCCCAAATTCCATGAAAAGAAAGAAAAAAAAAGTTTTTCTTTCCACTCCATAATAACCCACAGAGACTGTCCAGAATGAGTCAACGGTCATTAACTTACCTAACCACATCGTTACGTGAGGCATATCATCGAAGTGCATTAGTCTTCCTGGGCCTCCCAGGTTTCTACATAAGCCCGAGTTCAAAACAGCAGCAGCCTTACTCCGTGGCTGCTTTAGAAAACGAGGTGGATCGACCACCCTCTGAGCAGGAACTATTTTAAATCGGTTTTCAGATGCGTTTACGTGTCTGTCAGTTCTGCTTTTTATGGCCACTGATGAATCCTGTAAGCTGATGAGAGGAAAGCGTGGTAGCGTTGTGCTCATAACTACAAAGGAAGAGGAATGCTATGATCTACAGTCTGTTACTTGCAACTAGTAAACAGATAGATGAATAAAATGCTGACCAAAAGGATTGCTCTCGTAATGGAGTCATGACATTGGTGTGTGTGTGTGTGTGTGTGTGTGTGTGTGTGGCAGCCTTCTGGACCACACTGACAGGGTTCCACACACTGAGGCAACAGGAGGTCACTGGCTGCACTCATATCCATACACTTTGGCCCCTTCCAGGTTCGACTATTCACCTTACATCTTTCTACATTCCTACTTTTCCTCCCTCACTATCAGCTAATCCATTCTTTCTCCCTCATTCTGTCTCCTTCTCCTGGTATTTCCTGTCTCCCATCTCTCCATCCCTGCAGTGTTTTCCCTTTCCACGTGAGGTAACAAACCTCCCTTCCTCTCTCTTCTGACATCTTTTCCTCCTCCACCCTCCCACAATTTCATCCCTCTCTTCCATAACCCCGTCACCAACACATGGTATACCCCCTCTTCCATAACCCCGTCGCCATCACATGGTATACCCCCATTTCCATAACCCAGTCACCATCACAAGGCATACCCCCTCTTCCATAACCCAGTCACCATCACATGGTATACCCCTCTTCCATAACCCCGTCACCATCACATCGCGTCCCCCCTTCACCATACATCCTAACCATTTCCTGGTACGCCCTCCACCATATCCTGTCATCATCACAAGGTAGTCACATCTGTATCTCGAGGACATCAAACCAATATCTTCCCGGAGTCTGAAATGAGAGGGTTTTACTCACACTCAGTCGCCAGTCTTACTAACCTGAGAGACACATCTGTTAACCCCCCCTTGAAAGACGAAGTTTCTCTTCTTGATCAAAACTCAATAGAAACCAGTGGATGATAATCTTCTGATCAAATTCATGGGTTCCTGGGGATGCATTGTGACGAATCTCCACACAGAACAAGAACGTAGATGCAGACCGATATATAAAAAAAACTAAAATCACTAAGTTCAGTGACTAACCAGTTTTGAAATCCGGCTCTTGTTTTTCCAGTTTATCGTTTGCTCCATGAGGAACTAATACACACACACACACACACACACACACGCACACACACACACACACACACACACACACACACACACACATATATACTGGATATACCCATATGTTCATCAGTGAGTATGGAAAGATTTCGTTGTCTCTTTTCATTATAAGCTAAACAACATGCACTACACACTACGGATGAACGCATGGACAAATATGAGCACTACGTTGTAAACAATATGTATATGTTGGCATGGACCCTTTCTAATATGAACATCAAACTTAGTAATCATATTCCAATGAGCTACTGTATGTGATCTCGCTGGCTGAATGACGCAATTTTTGAGTTGAGGTGTTGTCTAAAGCGCCTTTGGCCACACCTGCGTAGATTAGAACTACACCACGCAACTACATACGCAAAAAGTCAAGAAGTTTTGGTACGTTTTGAGAAGATGCGTCATAAACGACAGAAGAAGAGAGGTATTGAGATTCTAAACTCGTAGAATACTCAAACGAGTTGCTATTGATCAATCCTGATGGTGACATATACCATGGTTGGTGTCTTGGCTTCCCCTTGCACGTGGAAGCAAAGTGATCAGCCTGGCTAGTGTTGCAGCCATGGACGATGTGGCTAGTGAGAAACATGGCACACCTGCCCTACGAGGCGAGTGTCGCAACTGTGGATGGTGTTACTGATGTGTGGCCAAGGAATGGGCATAACTACCTCATTAAGCGTTAACTACAACCATTACGTCCTTGGCTTTGTTTCTGAGAAAAAAAGTTCAGGATATGAATGCCATATCCTGGTGTCCACGTGTATCCAACCATGGCCACTTCTCAGACTCTGGCCTTAAATACTAGTTTTAACATCTTTCACGGGTCTTTTTTTTTCTAGCCTCGTGTAAGCCCTGGGCGTTCCACGGGAGCTGCTTATTCCAGCTATGTTTTGCTGGAACGCCCACACAGTATGTCTCGAACTCCCGTCTATCTTGCGGTGATGAAATGCTAAACCTCTTAGATGTGAAAGTGGGGCCAGTTCCAGGGGTCTTATGGCACTATCCAATCGCCTTAGTCTCTCTTAGTGAGACTTGATTCCATAAATGCGATCGATGGTCAACATCACATTATGGCTCAAGAGGATCAATATTATAATCCAGATGATTAAACGTTTCCTTAAGATTGTGGTACCAACACAGATATAACTGTGTCAGTCCCACTGAAATTATGATCAGCTCTAAGACTCATGTCCTGAAAGATCAGAATATGGTGAAATGCAAAGACGAATAAAATTGACGAAAGTTCATAAGCCAGATGTTACTTGGATAACTTCACTAACTTGCCAACGTTTTGATATAAGCTTTTAAGTGATCAATAATCTTGTTAGATATATATATATATATTTTCATCAAAATGGTATTTGCTCAAGTATACACGCAAGAATTATTGACCTCAAAGCTTTAGAATTGATCGAAGCCTATTTGAAAGGCGTGTCAAAGAAAGGCATTGCTCGTCTCATTCTTTCGTGGAACTTGACCTGGTTGTATAGCCATGACTTCCGTATGACACGCCATTCAAAGGTCAAGGACGTAGGCGAGAGATGTATGTGTGTGTGTGTGTGTGTGTGTGTGTGTGTGTTGTGAATGTGGGTATATAATGTCCCTTTTACCCTTGCCTGCCCCCCTGGCGCTGCCCTCCCTTGCAAGGTCCATCACCGAATGACACGAACGGACCAGGACAGACGCACAGGTGGTATTTGACATTATGAAAAGACTCGACACAGAGAAATCTCGACCCTTAAGAAGAAAGATACCCAGCACACCGGCCTTCAGGGGAACTTGTCTGAGATGTGTGACTTTAAATCGTCCTTGCTTGTACCCCTGGAGGATGGCGTCAGGCCACACTGTCCTCGCTCACATCCCTGGAAGGCAAAGCCAGGCCACACTGTCCTCGTTTACTGCACCTCGAGGACAACACTAGGTCACAATGTCTTTGCTTACTGCACCTCGAGGACAACACCAGGTCATACTGTCCTCGCTTAATTCCCTCGAGGACAACACCAGGTCACACTGTCCTCGCTTACTGCCCTCGAGGACAACACCAGGTCATACTATTCTCACTGAACTCTCTCGAGGACAAACGCCAGGTCACACTCTCCTCGCTTGCATTGTTCGAGGACAACGCCAGGCCACACACTGTCCTCGCTGGACTCCCTCGAGGCCAACGCCAGGCATATGACGTAAATGACAGTTAACCTTACCACAAACCCAAGGCTTATGTCGCAGCATCTTATCGTAGCCTCGACAGTGTGAAGACTCCCAGGACCATTTACCCGAAGCTACTGTTTACTTCTCATATAAGGAACAGCTAATACGATGGGCACTGTAGGCCTCCGTGGTGAAGTGGCTAGCCTGGCTGACCATGGCATTTTTCGCGGGATGCCCAGAGGCGACCGAACACCAGAGTTCGAATCCTGGTTGCGGCAGTCGGTACATAGTCAACCCAGCCGCTCATCTTTCCCTGGGGTTGGTTAATAGAATGAGTACCTGGCTTAGGTTAGGCTATAGATATACATAGAGCGTGAATGAGATGGCCCTGATTAGGCCATTTAGGTGAGAGTGGCCAGTGGCATCTTTTCCACAGTACCTCTCAAAACCACTGTCCAGAGGGGCCCTTGAAGCTCAAATATTTCTCGACAACAGACAGAAGAGATTAGACCTGGAACCTCCTAAGCAAAGGGGGTTATTAGGGAAGTCTGTAGCCGAGGGAGACCTTAGCGTGGCCAACAGACTCAGGGAAATGTGTCGGGGGGAGACCCCGTGGTTTTTCAGGTCCAGAGTTTAGCGCTGATCGTGAAACCCGCCTGGGAAGACCAGACCTCGCTGGTCAGTTTGAGGTCGCAGAACCCATGGTGATGGCGGTGGCCCAGCTGGGCGACAGGTAGCTGAGGGGGAATTTCCCCTGTCTTTAGGGAGTACTGGTGGTACGCTACACCAAGGTGGGGGAAATTTCTGTTGCCTCAGGATCATCGAGATTCTCTCTCTCTCTCTCTCTCTCTCTCTCTCTCTCTCTCTCTCTCTCTCTCTCTCTCTCTCTCTCTCTCTCTCTCTCTCGATCACGCTTTCTCTTCCTTCTTACTCTTTTGAGCTTTCTCTTTCTATTTCACTTCTCCTTCAAGCCTTCTTCTTCTTTCGTCTCCTATATCCCTTTTTACGTCTCTCTCTCTCTCTCTCTCTCTCTCTCTCTCTCTCTCTCTCTCTCTCTCTCTCTCTCTCTCTCTCTCTCTCTCTCTTTTAACATTTACATTCATCACATTAGTATATCCACAGTCCAAAAACACGCACACGCACGCGAGCGCACACAGACGCAACGCCAAGAACACAGAATAAAACAGAGTGGCGCATAAGAACTGAAGGTTATAACTGGATGTTAGGCAAGAGGCCAGTTAAGAAAAGTTACACCAATGGCTTCTTTAAAGTCACAAAACAGTTGAGACAGACAACAAGCCAAGAGCAGGAGGATAAAAGGTCAAGTGTATTTGTAAGTTACGAAGATAGTCCGTCAGAATGATGGATAAAGAGATGATTACTTACATGTGTTAACTTCCTTCTATATCGTGTGTAAATAAAGATGAACGTGGGTGAATATTCTTTCTTTTAAACTATTCGCCATTTCCCGCATTAGCGAGGTAGCGTTAAGAACAGAGGACTGGGCCTTTGTGGAATATCCTCACCTGACCCCCCTCTGTTCCTTCTTTTGGAAAACTAAAAAAAAAAACGAGAGGGGAGGCTTTCCAGCCCCCCGCTCCCTCCCCTTTTAGTCGCCTTCTACGAAACGCAGGGAATACGTGGGAAGTATTCTTTCTCCCCTATCCCCAGGGACATATATATATATATATATGTATATATATATATATATGGGAGAAGGGTTACCGCCCACGCATCCCTTGCGTGGCGTAGAAGGCGACTAATATGGGCGACAGCTGCGCCCAGGGGGTAAAAATCCTCCCCTCCTGTGTTACTTTTCAAATGGGAAGGAACAGAGTAAGGAGCCAAGTATGTCTTTTTTTTTTTTTGTTTGTTTCTAAGGGATATTCATCTATTCCGGACGCTACCTTGCTTACGCAAAAAAAAAAAAAAAAAATGGGTGAACACTGTTGAATGAATATATACGTATTCAGGTATACATGTGAGAGAGAGAGAGAGAGAGAGAGAGAGAGAGAGAGAGAGAGAGAGAGAGAGAGAGAGAGAGAGAGAGAGAGAGAGAGAGAGAGTCATTTGCTTTAGGGCGGAAGAGAATATGAATATTATCATTCTGATGAATATCTTAGTGGGATGAGAGAGAGAGAATGAGAGAGAGAGAGAGAGAGAGAGAGAGAGAGAGAGAGAGAGAGAGAGAGAGAGAGAGAGAGAGAGAGAGAGAGAGAGAATGAGACATGATCTTGAGAGGGAGGGAGGAAGGGAGAATAGAGACACACCATCATGAGCGAGAAGGGAGAGGACGAGACACTCCTGAAGAAGGAGAAGTAAGGATCAGACGCACACACAGCCTCCTGCAGGAGGCGAAGAAGAAGAAGAAGAAGAGGAATGCTGTCTTGTAGGAGGAGGAAGACAATCGCAGTAAAAGAGGAAGAGACGTTCTGTAATAAAGAAGAATAAAGAAGAGTACGACATCTTCCACTCACACACACACACACACACACACACACACACACACACACACACACACACAACACACACACACAAACACCAACCCCACAGACGACTGTGCGTGTGTGTGTGTGTGTGTGTGTGTGTGTGTGTGTGTGTGTGTGTGTGTGTGTGTGTGTGAGGAAAAAAACATCACGAATAAGGAAACCAGGAACCATCCTCAAAATAGAGGTGAATGAGGAGGAAAAAAAGAATTGCCACACGATCTCTCGACCCCAACACAACCTTCGTGTTTCACCAAAATCAATCGAGTGAGTCGTCCCCCTTTCAAACACGTCCGTCCTCACACTCCCACAACCTCACACTCTAAACCATATTGGATGACTGTAGTTACGCTGATGGTAATCTGTGGTCAGGTGCTACGGTTTGGTCATGGGGTTTTGGGGGATTTCCGCCTGACAACACCTGACCAGACACCCACCCACCCTGATGCCTATCTACAGGTTGGGGTTCCCCAAGGGAAGTAGAGCGAGCCTGGGTCCTCTGGGAAGGCCGGGTGGGTCGAGCCGCTGGTGGCTACCGGTGCTATGAACATGGTAGAGGAGACAGATGATGAATCACACAGGTTATACGTGAGGGAGGAGAGAGGACATTACATACATACAACAAGAGATGATTATATCTATCATTCTCTTTGACAAAGGCTCATACCCACCAACAGGTTTTCTGTCTCTCCTCGCTGAGTTAAGTATCAAGACCGTCCCTGAGACGAAGAAGCTCTTAAGTAGGTATGTAAGTTCCTCTCACTTAAGGAAGTGGTCGTGAACGTACGAGAAACGTAACACGAAATGATGAGTGTGGTCTGAGTTATGGTCTTTGGTTTATACGTCTGGGAGAGGGGTAGGGAATTTAAGAGAGGGGGATAGGAAGGTATGGGGAAGGGGTAGAGGGTGATGGGTAGGGGGCAAATGGGTAGGAGAAGAGTTAGGGGAAAGGAAAATGGGGTGAGGGGGCTATTCACTGGAATAAAGACATGGCATTAATCAAGGAGTGTGGGTGGAGGAAAGACTGGGCTGTGAGACGTTATGACCAGCTGTTTCTTACGACGAGAGAGTCTGGGATGAGGAGAACCTGCTCTTCACTCCAGCAAGCAAACTGGTTTGGCGAGTACGTGTGCGCGTAGTGATAGTGGCGATCGAGAGATCACGTGATCACGTGGGATCTCAAGCAGTCTGGTGTGTGTGTGTGTGTGTGTGTGTGTGTGTGTGTGTGACCTGAGAACACACTCTCAGCGAACACACACCCTCCTGGACATTCATCCTGAGACACAAACCTGAGACACGCTAGGGACACACACACGGATCTGGGAAGCATCATTGCACAAGTATGAGACTCTCACGTCTCGTTTTTTCTTCTCTCTCTCTCTCTCTCTCTCTCTCTCTCTCTCTCTCTCTCTCTCTCTCTCTCTCTCTCTCTCTCTCTCTCTCTCTCTCTCTCTCTGTGCCCCTGTGGGGGTTTGGTAAAAGCGGTCGACCGGCTCAATTACCCTTCATATACCTGACGTCGGGAAATCCCCACAAAATTCCTGTGAAATCTCAACCCACGATTCATCAAACGAAGCCGAGCGAATTGTATACATCGTGAAACCCTTCTCTTTGTATAGATATTCTAACACTGAGATAGTCTTAATCTCCTTCAAGACAACGGTTTATAGATTGTAAATAATCATCAAGATATCTTGATCAATTAGAGGCAATCAATGTGTTATCGTCATCAAAATGTAGATGAGTGAATTATTACAAGAAATGTACAAACTCACTCACCAAGCATGATCAACGAAGCAAAATATCCTTCACAAAGACGTAGGATTAATACATGACTTCAATACGATGCAAAGGAATTCATGTCTTACCTTGATCTGCAGGGCTCTTGTGGTGGTGGTGGGAAAGATGGCAGAGGGACGACCCCATGTCCTCGCGCACTCCACTCCTTGACCTACAAAGGTCAGTGTTAATTGGCCTGGCCCATACCACAGTCTCTCTATCTCTACCAATCTTCTTGTATGTATCTCCTGTGTGCTCTGGGTTAGCCCCACACCCGACAGCATCATCGGTGTTGTGTGCCGACATCAGAGCACAGCTTAATAGCAATCAGCACACTTGGAATCTCTCCGAGGGGTAAAGTCTCTTTCCTAGAAAGAAAAGAAAAGATAACTATGTTAAGAGCAGAGAATAGAATAATGAAAATGGATTACTTAGTTATCACCTTATGTGTTTCGATTAGACCATTAGATATGACGGTACTTTCAACATTAAGTAGATATGGAGAGGCAAAGGGTTCAATCACCATAACCCCACTCGAACCACAGCCCTGACTACAACCTTTCTTTCGACTGTTATCTTTAGTTGTAACATCACAACACGGCAGAGTGAACTAACACACACCCATTCACCTCCCTCTCCGTACGTAACAGCAGAGTGCAACCAACACTTAAACCCATATGTATGAACGTCTTTTCTGATATCGCTCGTATTCTGCTATGAAGGACATGGGATAAGTCATATCAAATCGTTGAGATAAGAGACCATTTCATATCATAGAACTGTTTTTCAGTCCAGATTTTCAAAGTTTCCTCAGACCACAAGGTAGATGTATCAATAAGCTCACTATTGTAATGTGTGGGAGGTAGATGAAAACATTTAAAACACGTTTCTGTACAGTTATGGTGTTGGATTCTATGTCCCTCAACCACTTCCGATTATACCTTACACCCGATCCGGTCATTTAAACTCCTTGAGCATGACGCTCCGATCCTTGAGTTCAGTGGTATGATCCTCTAGCAGGACGGTACGATCCTTGAGCACGAGAGTACGATCCTTGAGTACGACGGTACGATCCTTAAGCACGACGATACGATTCTTGAACACGACGGTACGACACATGGGTATGGTGAGAGGCCATCGTACGAGAGGATTGTACCGTCGTGCTCAAGGATCGTACCGTCTTGCTCAAGGATCGTACCGTCGTGCACAAGGATCGTATCATCGTGCTCAAGGATCGTACCGTCGTGCTCAAGGATTGTACCGTCGTGCTCAAGGATTGTACCGTCGTGCACAAGGATCATACCGTCGTGCTCAAGGGTCGCACCGTCTTGCTCCAGCACAGCGGTGGAGTTCCTACACACGGTGTCCATCCTACTGATCTTACTCCATCTATATACACACTTTCCTCACATTACGTTCTCTCTTTGCTTTTCCCGCTCCTTAGTCAATTTACGTCAAGCTCTCTCTTGTCAACGAGGTACGACGAAGATGGTGCGAGGGAAAAAAGATGGGCATTTCGAGCCAAAATAAACCCGTGTAGCTGACTGTTTGAGAAGACCGAACTACAAGTCTCAGATGACGAAGCTTTGTACTTGAAGCTTCATGAAGCTTTGTACTTGAAGCTTCATGAAGCTTTGTATTTGAAGCTTCATGAAGCTTTTGGTTGAAGGGTTTTTGTGTATACCACTGAATTGCCCCCAAGAGCGATCTTATCCGCTGACCAATTATCCGGTCTTCTTACCAAGAGACTGAAGAAGTCCGGTTTAATGAAGTGGTTGTGGACTGTGTGGTTGTGAATCATACAGGTGTGTTGTGTGTGTGTGGCTGTTGGGCTGCGTGTTGGGTAAAACTGTGTGGTTGTGAGTTTTCTAAAAGCTGATATGTTGGTTGTTGAGTTTTCTAATGGTGATGTGTGGTTGTAAGGTTTTCTAAAAGATATGTTGGTTGTTGAGTTTTCTAATGGTGACGTGTGGTGAGGTTGTTGAGTTTTCTAATGTGACGTGTGGTTGTGAGGTTTCTAAAAGGTGATATGTTGGTTGTTGAGTTTTCTAATGGTGACGTGTGGTTGTGAGGTTTCTAAGAGGTGATATGTTGGTTATTGAGTTTTCTAATGGTGACGTGTGGCTGTGAGGTTTCTAAAAGGTGATATGTTGGTTGTTGAGTTTTCTAATGGTGACGTGTGGTTGTGAGGTTTCTAAAGGTGTTATATGGTAACTCTGATGAGAAAATGTGTGGTATCTGTTGAGAGGATGTCACCTGACTGGCGAAGTGTGTGGTAGGGCGAGGTGTGGGTGGCGTGCTACTCTCCATCCTGGCGAGTCACGTGCCAAGTTCCTTGTATTTGTGGAGGCGAGTGGCGCTGAGGCCAGTGGTCTAGTGACGGCTTTTTACAGTGGGTGTTGGGTTGGTGGGAGGTGGTGGAAAAAACCCGACATACTTGGAGTGGGACTTTTGCATAAAAGGCTGGGGGGAAAAAAAGGGGGGGGGGAACTTAGCAAGGATAGCAAGGATGGTTTCCTCTCAAAGATAACAAGTTAAGGCCTCTCTCTGGGTCTAGGATAGCAGACAGACGTCCTCTCTCTGGGTCTAGGATAGCAGACAACGTCCTCACTCTGGGTCTAGGATAACAGACAACGTCCTCTCTCTGGGTCTAGGATAACAGACAGATGCCTCTCTCTCTAGGTCTAGGATAACAGACAGATGGCTCTCTCTCTGGGTCTAGGATAACAGACTGATGCCTCTCTCTCTCTGAGTTCAGGTTAACACACAATAGCCTCTTTGTCGAGGGTGGCAAAGGAAGTGCTGTAGGATAAGAGACTGTCACCTGTCTTTATAGTAACAGACCGTTGGTCCTAGATGGGTTAACAGGGAGTGACCATGTTCAAGGATGTTAGACAATCCCTCGTCTCTAGATTACCAGGTTGTGGCGGTTATCACAGATAACAGACAGGAGCCCTTATGTCTATAACCCTCTGCTCACACACGAAATGGTCATAGAAGTAGACACCATCTGATCTTTTCCCATATACCACTGAGAGTCCAAACATCGCTTCGGAAACGTAACTTAAACCAACAGGGAATTACCTTCATCATGGATTATCATATGTAGTCGAAGGGTCACTGGCACTGCAAAAGCTAATAAGATCAAGAAACTACGATACAATATAGAACCCTTTTTAACGGCTTCCCTCACAGCGGTCCTTATTTCCACGTTCACTTCGTTAAAAAAAGAAATACTCAAGTTCCTCGCCAGTTCCTTGGAGGAGCGAGGGGAGGCCACTAACCAATGAGACGCTTGCATTCTAGAAGTCAGGCTGGTGGTTTCCTCTTGCCTCCGGAGCTGATCACCGGGAGACGAGGTCCATAAGAAAATGGGGTGTCCTTCCTCTAAGTACCGAAAAATGTCTTCGAACCAACAGACAGGAGATGATGTTGCATCCACAGGGCCTCATATATGTTCCTCCTCTATTGTTTTGATACCAATCATTTTCCACAGTAGGGTTAGCATCATTGTTTTTGCCTCCTTACGTAGCTCCCCCAATGTGTGTGTGTGTGTGTGTGTGTGTGTGTGTGTGTGTCGGCAGTGGGCGGCTGGATGTATATATATATAAGGCCAGCTGGCTGCAGGAGCGTGTCACTTCTTAAGTGCCTCACACAAGAGCAAGGTAAGTTTCATCGCCCCTGAACACTCACCTCGAGTTCATGCCTTTCAAACAGTGCGTCATGAACTTGACTCACAGTTCCAGAGACATTTATACCAGTGTGTCCACCTACTTTTGCTCTTAAAGGTCTACGAAGCAAAGGAACATCACTGGTTCAAGTTTTAAATAAAGTTGTTATTACCTATCGCTCTACATACCTCACCGTTGGACTGCTCCTCATCACAATAAGGCTTGAAGCCCCTCCCCCTTATTCTCAAGCGTAGCCAATCAGAAGAACTATTTACACTCCAACTATCAACTGTAGCCAATCACAGCAACGCTTTTCACTCCACTTGTCAACTCTAGCCAGTCACAGGAAAGCTTTGCACCTCACCTGTCAAGTGTAGACAGTCAGGGTAAAACTGGGGATGATAATAAGCTTTTGTGTTCACAGGATGATGATGATGATGATGAAGGGCAGCGCCGTGTTGCTCCTGCTGGTGGTGGCAGCGAGCTCCCTGGCGGAGGCCAGTCCTCACCAACGTTACGGTCGCTATGGTTCCGGAGGCCGTCCATATGGTAGGCCTGTAGGTGTCCCTGGCAGGCGGTTCACCAGTCCCGTCCACACTGGCCAACGAGCGCCGGTGGCCACTCCTACCGACAACACAGATGGCCCGACTGATCCCAATCTTGGCCATGGTACTGGAATCCCTAACGTAGCCATCCACAGCGGTGGACTCCCTAACACTGTCTTCCCAGTGGCTAATGTCATCTACAACACTCACCAGACAGATGTGGTTGATTCCGCCGTCCGCTACTCGAGTTATGGTTAGTACAACAGAGCGATCCTACAACTGCTCCAGCTGGTGATTACTCCCACCTACAACCACCGCCCTAACTGGTGCCACTCTGCTCTACAACCAGTGCCCCCAGCTTGGTACCACTCCGTCTACAACCACTACTCCAACTGGTGCCAATCTAACCTACAATCACTGTGCCAGTTGGTGCTTTCCCGTATTCTCCATCTTCATTCAGATCATCAACAACTTGGATTTTGTTGTTAGCCGCACGAACGTCATATACAATAAATAATCTCCTAATAATTTATACTTCGTAATAAATAAACCCCCCAAGCAACGTCTGATAACTTTCATATTTAAATAATTTATTCTAAAAGGTATTGAATCATACTGGTTAACAAATTTTCTTGCAGATAGCACTTCTGAACATGGCTCGTCTCACATATAACTCAATTGAAAGGGATCAGATTCCACGACAGAGGACCTTGAAAACCATATATTTTTTCTTTTTACCAACAACTTACAAGGAATGGCGTACTTCGTGCTCAATTGTTTACCATAATGTACCATAATAAAGCAGGCTGTGGTGTTTTGCTCTTCGTCAAAGCTCATCTTAATCCTATAAGGGAAAAATGTGATAGCTATAAACACTATCGACTCCATTATTGTAGAAATTGAATATAATCTTTGCGAGGGAATGACATAAGGATGAGTTTAAGAGTCCCCAGCACAGACACTAGAGATAGAATATAGACTCTATGATCACTTGGCAGAAAATTGAAATGAAGAAGACTCGACCACATTGGGACATTTTAACATACCCATATGTAAGCGAGGAGAATTTTTTCTCCAGTAATTCCGGACGTCAGCTAGCAGATTAAACTTACTCACAACGAAAACAAATTAGATCTAGTTTCAGCTACAAATTAGAATTTCATTAATGGCGTTGAAGTTGGAGAAAAGTTTGGTGCAAAATTACTTTTAAGGTAACTTTCAACACTGCCTAATGGTCAACATGAAAGTCAAGGGAAAAAAAAAAAATATATTAGTTTCCATTCTAGCAAATTTGAGCGACTCTCATATTGTTCTTGAGGGACAAAATGTGGGATGATATCGTTCATGAAAACGATATGGAAGGTATGATATTCTTGACGGACAAAATGTGGGATGATATCGTTCATGAAAACGATATGGAACGTATGATATTCTTCAGATTTTCAAAAAGCACTTCATAAAGTTCCACATGAAAGTTTCTAACCAAAATTAAGCCATATGGTATAGGACAGGGTTGCACCTCAGTGGTTATTATGAAATTACCTAACTGGTCATAGGCATAGTTATAATCACTGTTCAGGCCTCAGAATGGTTAGAGGTAGTCAAGGACGTACCTCAGGGTTCAGTCCTGGGACCAATCCTCTTTCTCATACGTATTATTGGAATTGACAATTGTAAGATTGAAAATCGCAGGGAGTGTTAATATGGGAAGTAAATCTACAAAAAAATTTGAACCTTTGCCGGTTCAACCCGAGATAAATTTGACTTCCTAAGCTCACAGGTGGCAAATGAATGGTAATATCGGTAAATGCAAAGTTTTGCATAATGGTAGCTAAAACGAGAGTACAAACTACAGTTTGAATTGTAATGAGCTACAAAATGCAAATGAGGAAATAGATGCCATGATCACGCGTGACCTGACGCCAAGTAAGAAGTACACAGAAGCTGCAAAAAAAAGGGGGGGCTAAAGAGAGAGAGAGAGAGAGAGAGAGAGAGAGAGAGAGAGAGAGAGAGAGAGAGAGAGAGAATATTCTCAGATTCTTAGGGAAATCATCCTCATTTTTGTATATCATTGGTGCGTCCCCAACTTGAATAACATGTGTCCACTTTTTTGTAGTCGCCTTACTTGTCAAGAGAAAAAGACAGACAGGAGAAGGTACAGAGGTAAACTACTGCGATGAATCACCGAGAAACCAATCCCATAAAAGACAACCAAACGACTTCAAACTATTTACCTCAAGAACGAGAAGTTGAAGAGGATGATTCAACCGAGGTATTCACAATTATCAAAGCCTCTCGATATTCACGATCTAACAAGCTATCGAGAATAGACTCGTCTGATTGCACTCGCAGTCACGGATACAAAATGTGGGCAAATGTGTTTTACCTGGAAGACACAGGTAACGTCACACTCTCCTCTTTCTCTCGCGTTACTAAATCCTCGCTTGCTTTCGCGCGGTCTGTACGCATAGGAGTAGAACCAATGGGTGTTATTGCACTATACGCCTTCTTCCTCACTCATGCTGTTGCGTAAATGGGATCTGGCGTATCCAGCGTCCACACTAGAGTAAAGGCTACGAAATTTGCCATTGCGCACGCGCAGTTAGATTCGCCTAGTAAACAAAAGTAATGTGTTTATGACTATCAATTTTGCTGTAACGTCTTTGAGCTTCGCTATTTGAAATATGTCATAAAACTTTAATACGAATATACCTTTAATGATTTTGAAGTACTGTATAGCTTACCTAATTGCAATGTTGTATTCAAGAATATAAATCTTGATTTGACTAAGAAAGACGATGAAAACATTCGGGAAAATGACGCAAATTATGAAAAAAAAAAAAGTGTTGGTGTGACGCCTCCCTCGGCGAAGTACTCCATCGTCAACGGGATCATCAACAAATTGGAATGATTTACCATTTACAGTAAATGAAAACGATACCAGAGATACATATGAGAACAGAGTTGATTAATACTTTAAATCAACATCTGACATTAATCTCGCCCACATTAATCTCTGAATTTATCTCTTCCATTATCAAAAACAACCTCGTTAAGGCCCAATGGTGTGTAAGTAAAATAGTTAATATCCTTGATTTAGATTTTCAGAGAACCTTTTAATATAGTCCAGTATCCATGTTTACATTAACAGTTCTCCTATGGTAAAGATGATTTGGTACTTAATGGTTAGAGAATTGGTTTGATTTGGCCGTAAACATGTAGTAGATCACGCGCAAAAGTGTGATCCTTTCCAGTATACATATATATATACGAACAAAGTGCATAGGAACGCACACCTTCATAGAACATACAAACCTCCAAGCCTTTTTCACAAGATAGTGAGTGCTCTTAAAGTACAAGTCTTAGGCATTACGTTCTTCCAATTATCTATCCCCCATCTCCCAATTTCTTCCTGGATCACTGGATATCGTAATCTAATACTGTTGATCGAGCCACCGTGCCTTCCTCCTCAGCTTGTTATGACATCAACACTAAGGACTTCCCCATCATTTATTGTGAATAAAGTCTTATCTGCTCATCCCGTATGTACAGAGTTGAATGTGTGAACAACACAACTACCCTATGTATTTTCTTGGCAGGTTACTATTATATAAGAGAAAGAAATTGGGAAACAGAAAAGGAGAATATATGCAGAGATGTGCAGGTATGAGATGAGGTGATTCTACCAACGAAATGATACAGCCAAATCCTTCTTACATAGGATCGTGTATTTCTTATGCAGACATCTTTATGCTTCTCATTAAACATTGGCTACTATCTAGAGTATCAAATATACGATGATTTTCCATTACAAATCATATTTTGGCAGGAAATTAGAAGATACATACATAAATGCGATTAAAGTACAAGATGTCATTGTATTAAATAGAAAAAAAAGGATGGAATATTTTGTTCCAGATGAAGCAGGACCTGGATCTTTGGTAAGGACTTCCAGCACTTCCTGGAAGATGAATCAGGATTCCTGTCGTGGAATTGATGACGAAGGATGAGTCTGGTGTTAACGGGCTTGGGCAGGGCTAACTGAGCGAAGGTTGAAGTCAGTTGGGTTCACGTCGACTGATTTCTGGACGCTGGAACCTCTGCTATGGACGGAAAGATCCTCGTGAGGCAGAGTAGAGCCAAGGACATCTTCCTTAACACCAGCAGGAGCATGGACGTCGCCTTGCACACCAACGGAGCCAAGGAGCTCAATAAGAGCATCATCAGAGAGGGCAACATCGCCTTGAACACCGTCAGATCCATGGGGGACATCGCTATGGACGTCGTTGATAGGACCAACAGAGCCGGGAGCATCACCGTGAACACCTGTAGAGTCATGAACAGCACCACCGAGAACATCGTCCAGAGGCGGAACAAAATCATGAACATTGGAGCCTGTGACAACGCCACCAGGGAGATGGAGATGGGACACACTGGGACCCTGGACAACACTGCTACCTCCATGGATGTGGTGGTGGGGTGGGTTCAGAGACCCACTGCCTCCATGGATGTGGTGGTGGGGTGGGTTTAGAGACCCACTGCCTCCATGGATGTGGTGGTGGGGTGGGTTTACAGACCCACTGCCTCCATGGATGTGGTGGTGGGGTGGGTTCAGAGACCCACTGCCTCCATGTGGACGAACGGGGATGCGTCCGCCGTAGCGGGTTGGTCGACCATAGCTGCCATACTGACGTCTTCCATAATTGCTGCCATAAGGTGGGCGGTGATGACCAGCCTCCGCCAAGGAGCTGATCACAACCACAACCAACAACACGGCACAACTCTTCATCATCATCATCCTGGAAACACAGAAGGTCTAAAGTAAGAAAGTTCTATAAAGTATATCGAAACACTTTTTTTTTCCTCGTAAATGTTCACCCATGTGAGCAATAAATAACACTTTAGTTATTAGGCAATCATTAGTGCGTACGTATAACTAATACTCCGAATAGGTAACTCTTTTCTTCAGGCCAAGGGCATCTGGCAACGATACACGCACTCAGAGTGCATTATATAGTAAAAGACTTTATAAATGTATGTATATACATGTATATGCGTCTCCAGCTCACCTTACTATAGTTTGGCTGGCTTATCAACTGAGTGTGAGCGTTGCCCGGGATCATTTTATATCCCCTAGACTAGCATTGCTGGATTACCCCAGAGATTTGGGGGAACTCCATCCAGCGACAGGGGAAGGTGCCAAAGACCGCTGGAGAATAAGTTCAACATCTGAGTCGTATGATCTATATATGCCATAGTAACAATAGCGTTTTAAGTCTTATGGTAAGAGTACTATCAAACGATGAGGAGTGGTGGTTTGTGTTTTGTTTACATCGTATGTTCTTTTACGCAGTCGTACTTTGTGAACATTGCAGTGAAGTTGCCATAACAACTTCTTTTCCTGATTTTGCGGAAACTCCAAATTTCCCAAGATACTTAACAGAAATCCCTTATCCTTGAGAACATGAAGGATAGACATGAAGACAAATTGCACAATTACACCAGTGGATATTTTTTTTCCCCCTCAGATAAAACATGAGCGGAAGATGAATGAAACGATGTGCATCGTTTACCCAAAGATCCGATGATGCCAGTGAAGATTTAAGCGAGTGGCTTAACGACTCACTTTCACTGTTGCTGTGATGTGGGGGGTTGGGGGGGGCGCTCCCACTTAGCGCACACTTCTCAACATAACAGGAACAAGCGTCTGTCTTTCTCCAGCAACACTGCAACGTTTGTTGTTATAATGACGTTAAATACGTTATGTAGGCATGCACGGTCGTAGTAGAAATAACGGTAAACTGTAGCAGAAAGGGACACTATATGCCTAACACCTGGTCTCAGCTCATAGCAGAGAGGGACACTATATACCTTACACTGGTCTCAGCTCATAGCAAAAAGGGACACTATATACCTAACACCTGGTCTCAGCTCATGGCAGAAAGGGACACTATATACCTAACACTGGTCTCAGCTCATAGCAGAAAGGGACACTATATACCTTACACTGGTCTCAGCTCATAGCAGAAAGGGACGCTATATATACCTTACACTGGTCTCAGCTCATAGCAGAAAGGGACACTATATACCTTACACTGGTCTCAGCTCATAGTAGAAAGGGACACTATATATACCTTACACTGGTCTCAGCTCATAGTAGAAAGGGACACTATATATACCTTACACTGGTCTCAGCTCACAGCACTGCGATGGTTTGAGGAGTCCTACAGGGTAAAGTAAAAAAGGGAGAATTGCTTATTTTGCTGAGAGCTGACAGCACAGGCGTTCTAGCTGTGAGCTAAGCTCAAACTACGCTCACGCTCATGGGAGCGGCTCTCCTTCGTCCTAAGCTCACCCCAAACCGCACTACAGCAGTTTGTCTCGTCCTATACACCCACACACACACACACACACACACACACACACACACACAAGAACTGTAGATTACCATTGCTATACGCAAGCTTCTGACGCGCAGACATAGTGTCATACATACCTTCACTACATACCACACAAGGCTGGAAGTCTCGTTCCAAACCCAAGGAATTCCAGTTATGAAACGCAAACCCTCTTCCTCAAGGGAAGTTCGCCCCTATTCTCCTCCACAATAAAGAATGTTATGTAAATGTCGCTACAGTTATCACATACAGTCATACATTGATGGATGTACTTGTGTTTACTTCAAAATGTATCACATGTAATTGACAGCTTCCAAAGTAATGATGACAAAGTTTTACGTTAACAGTTTCCACAGTTTTGACAAAGTTTTACATTGACAGTTTCCACAGTCTTTTCAAAGTTTTACGTTAACAGTTTCCACAGTTTCTATAAAGTTTTACGTTAACAGTTTCCACAGTAATGACACTAAAGTTTTACAATCAGATGCTACAGCTGTGCCTCTTACTTTATATTCGTCATATTCCCTCTAACAACACGATCACAGAATCTTAAATTCAGTTGAAGTGTTCCGTTATCGGACACATATTCGTTTATCTTTTTCGTTATTTTCATTATCGTTCAGTGGTGTTGGTAAATATGTAGTAATTGATTTGTATTGTACGTTTTTGGAAAGGTGATAACTTAATTACTTGAGTTGAAATAAGAAAGTAATATTTACTGCTTTGTTTTTCAGTTTCCATTAATTCATTCCACTGCAGAATATCATTAACTATTCCTTATCTTTTGTGACTTTCTGTTTTGCTTTATAATATTGTAGACAGTGGAATGATTCTGTCCCATTGGATATGTACATGCACGAGCATTTCTCTCTCTCTCTCTCTCTCTCTCTCTCTCTCTCTCTCTCTCTCTCTCTCTCTCTCTGACACTGTCTCTCCTCAGGTAGATAGATAGGTAGTCAGATAAACATATGTAGCTATTTTTGACAGGCAAACAGACTGAGTGATACCATTGATAGATATATACACAGGCATCATCCCAGAGAAGACAGCGTCTAGTGACACTAACCAGAACTTGTCCCTTCCAGACGCTGAACACTTCCAGGAGTTGCTTTCCAGGGTTCGCCATCGTGGGACGATTCTCAGCTGCTGCAGGTGTTGAAGGAGAAGGTACTTCCTATGTCGTGTTCTACAGCGTCCACATCGCCCCGAGCCACTCAGAGACCCAACGTCGATAAGAGGGATGATGAGACACACCAACACCACCATACACACGAAGGTCACGGGGATTCAAACCACCGTCCTCAAGGACATCTGGAGACTGGGTCATCATCATCCACTACCTCTAACCACCACCGCCACTACCACGGGGTCCATGAAGGTCATGGTCATCCACCACGGTCACCAATAGGGTACCTTGATACTTAGGGCCATTTGCCACCACTACAACCACCAGGTGGCTGAGCCACACAGTAACTGAAATGGTTCACTGGAATGAAACAAAGATTGAGTCATTCCAAAGTGGAATGAACCAGCGAAGAGAACGGGAAAGCCCACAATCCGCCCCTAAAAGAAGGAAAGATAATCAAGAGACAAAAAGAGATATGAATTCCTACGAGGCCATGAAAACATTAATATAAATTCACTCTCTGGATTCGTAAGTCAAAAAAGGGAGGCTAACTGGGTAATTTTAGGTATGAGATGTGTAGTGAGGGACGTGAGGGTGCGTTTTTCCAGCAGGTGAGCTGTGGATAGGCGGAATGAACCAAGCCATGACGAAGTGAACGCCAACACCATCGGAAAATTCAGGATGTTTTAGGGATGATGCAATAGGATATATACATAAAAAAAAACGGGTCCTCACGAGCATTAAACTCCTTCGATTATGTGCAAACCATTGATGACTCACACGGTTCTAGGCGGCTGGCTTACGCCCTACCCACACACCCATCAGACTAGTTTATTTGCTGGAGGGGGAGGAGCAGGTTCTCCCCATCATACCGCCCTCCTCCCACACCTGGTAGCAGGTAGTAATGCCTGGCCTTTCCAGGGAGGCAGATCTTACGATATCCAGATGATGGAACCTGGAAGAAAAAAAGAAAAAAAAACACTTTCCTGAGTTTACCATCTCGTCCTTGAGGTTATTTCTTGTTTGACTTTAAAACCGACAGTGAAACATTTTGCTTCGTGCATATAATGTTATCTTAATGGTGCTGTTAGGTATGACGTCTTAATGGTGTTGTTAAGTATGACGTCTTAATGGTGTTGTTCGTTATGACGTGAACTCTAAGGGCCCTTGACTCAAGTCTACAACCAGCTGTGAGGAACTATGACTTATTTGCCTTCACGATTGTCTTTCCCTCACGTCTTTCCCCTCATACTTAATTCTCTTTCCATCTTACCAAATTCAATCGCACGCAGATGAAACATAAAAGATCAATGCTCATTCTCAGAAATGGGAGGATAGAATAGCCTATGAAAGTTGATGAGAATATTGAATGAGTATTTTCAAAAGGAGTCGAAAACAGAGGAGGATTTTTGTATAAGAAATAATGAGGATGAATATACTAGACCTTATAATCACTGAGTGATATAGGATAGTAACATTGGTGTCACCACCCTCCCATACGCTTGAAGGAACTAGTTTTGTCACGTCTTTTAGTGACGTCACCCATGTTGATGGAAGTAGCTCTGGGATCCTTCTATTCACAGTGATCAAACTTCCCGATCTCTTGAAACTTCCTTTCGCTGGCAGAAACCTGTTGACTTCTCAGATTCCCAGTGTCGGTTTGAGTAATATGTAATATTTTACGATATCCAGATCTTATTGGACTCTGTGATCAACAATCGTGTGAAATGAAAGTTACGAGATGTTGATTTGTGAGTTTATTATGAGCGATTAGGAAACAATGATTACTGTACGTAACGTAGAAAGGGTAACAGCAAGATCCAGGGTGTTGTTGGAGCGGATGAGGATGGAGGGCCTGGAGTGGCACCAGTTGTGGCAGTGGTTGTAGGTGGAGTGGCACCAGATGGGACAGTAGTTGTAGGTGGAGTGGCACCAGTTGTGGCATTGGCTGTGTAGGTGGAGTGGCACCAGTTGTAGCATTGGTTGTAGGTGAAGGGGCACCAGTTGTGGCATTGGCTGTGTAGGTGGAGTGTCACCAGTTGTGGCATTGGCTGTGTAGGTGGAGTGGCACCAGTTGTAGCATTGGTTGTAGGTGAAGTGGCACCAGTTAGGGCAGTGGTTGTAGGTGGAGTGGCACCAGTTGTGGCAGTGGTTGTAGGTGGAGTGGCACCAGTTGTGGCATTGGCTGTGTAGGTGGAGTGGCACCAGTTGTGGCATTGGCTGTGTAGGTGGAGTGGCACCAGTTGTGGCATTGGCTGTGTAGGTGGAGTGGCACCAGTTGTGGCATTGGCTGTGTAGGTGGAGTGGCACCAGTTGTGGCAGTGGTTGTAGGTGGAGTGGCACCAGTTGTGGCATTGGCTGTGTAGGTGGAGTGGCACCAGTTGTGGCATTGGCTGTGTAGGTGGAGTGGCACCAGTTGTGGCATTGGCTGTGTAGGTGGAGTGGCACCAGTTGTGGCATTGGCTGTGTAGGTGGAGTGGCACCAGATGGGACAGTAGTTGTAGGTGGAGTGGCACCAGATGGGACAGTAGTTGTAGGTGGAGTGGCACCAGTTGTGGCATTGGCTGTGTAGGTGGAGTGGCACCAGTTGTGGCATTGGCTGTGTAGGTGGAGTGGCACCAGTTGTGGCATTGGCTGTGTAGGTGGAGTGGCACCAGTTGTGGCATTGGCTGTGTAGGTGGAGTGGCACCAGTTGTGGCATTGGCTGTGTAGGTGGAGTGGCACCAGTTGTGGCATTGGCTGTGTAGGTGGAGTGGCACCAGTTGTGGCATTGGCTGTGTAGGTGGAGTGGCACCAGTTGTGGCATTGGCTGTGTAGGTGGAGTGGCACCAGTTGTGGCATTGGCTGTGTAGGTGGAGTGGCACCAGTTGTGGCATTGGCTGTGTAGGTGGAGTGGCACCAGTTGTGGCATTGGCTGTGTAGGTGGAGTGGCACCAGTTGTGGCATTGGCTGTGTAGGTGGAGTGGCACCAGATGGGACAGTAGTTGTAGGTGGAGTGGCACCAGTTGTGGCATTGGCTGTGTAGGTGGAGTGGCACCAGATGGGACAGTAGTTGTAGGTGGAGTGGCACCAGTTGTGGCATTGGCTGTGTAGGTGGAGTGGCACCAGTTGTGGCATTGGCTGTGTAGGTGGAGTGGCACCAGTTGTGGCATTGGCTGTGTAGGTGGAGTGGCACCAGATGGGACAGTAGTTGTAGGTGGAGTGGCACCAGTTGTGGCATTGGCTGTGTAGGTGGAGTGGCACCAGTTGTGGCATTGGCTGTGTAGGTGGAGTGGCACCAGTTGTGGCATTGGCTGTGTAGGTGGAGTGGCACCAGTTGTGGCATTGGCTGTGTAGGTGGAGTGGCACCAGTTGTGGCATTGGCTGTGTAGGTGGAGTGGCACCAGATGGGACAGTAGTTGTAGGTGGAGTGGCACCAGTTGTGGCATTGGCTGTGTAGGTGGAGTGGCACCAGTTGTGGCATTGGCTGTGTAGGTGGAGTGGCACCAGTTGTGGCATTGGCTGTGTAGGTGGAGTGGCACCAGATGGGACAGTAGTTGTAGGTGGAGTGGCACCAGTTGTGGCATTGGCTGTGTAGGTGGAGTGGCACCAGATGGGACAGTAGTTGTAGGTGGAGTGGCACCAGATGGGACAGTAGTTGTAGGTGGAGTGGCACCAGTTGTGGCATTGGCTGTGTAGGTGGAGTGGCACCAGATGGGACAGTAGTTGTAGGTGGAGTGGCACCAGTTGTGGCATTGGCTGTGTAGGTGGAGTGGCACCAGTTGTGGCAGTGGTTGTAGGTGGAGTGGCACCAGTTGTGGCATTGGCTGTGTAGGTGGAGTGGCACCAGTTGTGGCATTGGCTGTGTAGGTGGAGTGGCACCAGATGGGACAGTAGTTGTAGGTGGAGTGGCACCAGATGGGACAGTAGTTGTAGGTGGAGTGGCACCAGTTGTAGCATTGGCTGTGTAGGTGGAGTGGCACCAGTTGTGGCATTGGCTGTGTAGGTGGAGTGGCACCAGTTGTGGCATTGGCTGTGTAGGTGGAGTGGCACCAGATGGGACAGTAGTTGTAGGTGGAGTGGCACCAGATGGGACAGTAGTTGTAGGTGGAGTGGCACCAGTTGTGGCATTGGCTGTGTAGGTGGAGTGGCACCAGTTGTGGCATTGGCTGTGTAGGTGGAGTGGCACCAGTTGTGGCAGTGGTTGTAGGTGGAGTGGCACCAGTTGTGGCATTGGCTGTGTAGGTGGAGTGGCACCAGATGGGACAGTAGTTGTAGGTGGAGTGGCACCAGATGGGACAGTAGTTGTAGGTGGAGTGGCACCAGATGGGACAGTAGTTGTAGGTGGAGTGGCACCAGTTGTGGCATTGGCTGTGTAGGTGGAGTGGCACCAGATGGGACAGTAGTTGTAGGTGGAGTGGCACCAGATGGGACAGTAGTTGTAGGTGGAGTGGCACCAGTTGTGGCATTGGCTGTGTAGGTGGAGTGGCACCAGTTGTGGCATTGGCTGTGTAGGTGGAGTGGCACCAGATGGGACAGTAGTTGTAGGTGGAGTGGCACCAGTTGTGGCATTGGCTGTGTAGGTGGAGTGGCACCAGATGGGACAGTAGTTGTAGGTGGAGTGGCACCAGTTGTGGCATTGGCTGTGTAGGTGGAGTGGCACCAGTTGTAGCATTGGCTGTGTAGGTGGAGTGGCACCAGTTGTGGCATTGGCTGTGTAGGTGGAGTGGCACCAGTTGTGGCATTGGCTGTGTAGGTGGAGTGGCACCAGTTGTGGCATTGGCTGTGTAGGTGGAGTGGCACCAGATGGGACAGTAGTTGTAGGTGGAGTGGCACCAGATGGGACAGTAGTTGTAGGTGGAGTGGCACCAGATGGGACAGTAGTTGTAGGTGGAGTGGCACCAGTTGTGGCATTGGCTGTGTAGGTGGAGTGGCACCAGTTGTGGCATTGGCTGTGTAGGTGGAGTGGCACCAGATGGGACAGTAGTTGTAGGTGGAGTGGCACCAGATGGGACAGTAGTTGTAGGTGGAGTGGCACCAGTTGTGGCATTGGCTGTGTAGGTGGAGTGGCACCAGATGGGACAGTAGTTGTAGGTGGAGTGGCACCAGTTGTGGCATTGGCTGTGTAGGTGGAGTGGCACCAGATGGGACAGTAGTTGTAGGTGGAGTGGCACCAGTTGTGGCATTGGCTGTGTAGGTGGAGTGGCACCAGTTGTGGCATTGGCTGTGTAGGTGGAGTGGCACCAGATGGGACAGTAGTTGTAGGTGGAGTGGCACCAGTTGTGGCATTGGCTGTGTAGGTGGAGTGGCACCAGATGGGACAGTAGTTGTAGGTGGAGTGGCACCAGATGGGACAGTATGAGGGGGAGATAATAACCTTGCATAAGGGGGAAAGGGGGCAATTAGGAATTCGCTAAGAACCTAATGAAAAGCTCAAAGCAAGTGTGGTATGCAAGACAACATTGTATATTAGAAAACTTGATAAAGATCTTTGAGTTATTTGGAAGTTAAGTTCACTTGTTGATATGAATCAGATTCTTATGAAACTGAATTCGGTATCTATGTAAAAGTAAAAATTATCATGTGACCAGCAGCCAGTTCTGTCTTTGTTTTTATGTTGTTTGGTAACGTGTGACACCTGATAGCAATGATCAAGAACGTTTTGTTTGACGAAACAAACTGACATGCTTTTTGCAAGCAGTGAAAAATTCATCATGAATTTCCACCAGTGTCTTTGGAAGGTCTTGAAAGTGACAAAGGAATTGTATTGATCACTAATGTAGTTCACTGAAGCACTTAATGTAAATCACTGAAGCACTTAATGTAAATCACTGAAGCACTTAATGTAAATTACTGAAGCACTTAATGTAAATCACTGAAGCACTTAATATAAATCACTGAAGCACTTAATGTAAATCACTGAAGCACCTAATGTAAATCACTGAAGCACTTAATGTAAATCACTGAAGCACTTACATATACCATTTATTTTCCAGCCTTGGGGTAATCATATATATGTTTAGTTATACGACTCATGTAACCAAATACCCTATTCAGTGCCATCTCATTTATACTCTAACCAAAGCCATGTGACCAGCTAATCAACCAGACCCTTAAAGGGGAGAGGGATGATAAACAGCTAGGTTGACTGTTCACACGGAATATCACAAGGCAACAGGCTTTACCCTCGAGTTATTTCTAATGGTGGTTTGGCTATTAGAATACCCTGTGACACAGATGCGACCAGTAAGTTCCTACGTACAAGATTTCAAGTGTTGCCTTATCACACTGTAATATGCACTTGTGTATTAATGACGTCTGTCATTCTCCGAGATCTACATATTTCTAAACCTAAGTGGAATATTAGTATTCTATTTCGAAGATAAATTAAACTGTAGCGAAGAAATTCATTTAGCATTTCTCTAAATTGGTTACGGAGGGTAATTCTTCGTTAGATGGTATTTACGGTTTGAAAAAAGGTTCCCATTTTCAGTAAAGGTATTATTCAGGCACCGTCTTAATTCATATTGATAACTGCACTCCACTATATATATATATATATATATATATATATATATATATATATATATATATATATATATACGGTGACCTATTATTACACAAGAGTTCTCTTAAGAAGACACTCATTACATCTAAGACAAATGGACAAGTATTAAAACCTTTGCTATTAACATACAACGAAGGTTACTCGAATTGCTTACCTATAGCTGAACACTCTATAAAAGCCGGTAAACTTAGGTGTTCTATAAACTATTTCGTACTAGTATTCCAGTCACTTAATTGATGTGTTTATATGAAAAAGATTTTCCAAGTCACGAGTAAATCCCATATATATAATCTTATGGTTTTCAATTCACAGTTTAAAAACTACTGAAATGTTTCTATAGTTTATGTAATGTTATAGTTTCCTAGTGATCTTAGTAGATCTGTCATCTGTCTAACATCAAGGAGTTTAGTTAATTCTGGATCCCAAAAGACGATCAGTCACAGAGTCCAACCCTCTAAGCCATAAGTACAATCAACTAATGTTTCAAAAAACGTTTTCAATTTTTTTCAAAGTTGACCTGTGACCCCCTTTACCCTACAGGACAGTTTCTCGTTTTATTATTCATTTGATAATTAGATTATCAGTTATGTACAGAGTATATATGAAGAGACAAACTCCTTTATATTCGTTGAAGAAATCAAAGAAGAGAAAAAATGATCAAGATGTGGGTAAGTTTCTTATGGAATGATAATCAAAAATCCCCCCAAAATTCAGTTATTTCCTTATCAAAGACTTTCTTTGTTTCTCGTTAAACATTGCCTATTGCCAAATGTATTCAATAAAAGATATAATTTCAATTAGTGACTTTATTCATTTTCGTACAAAAATTAGAATATATGTATACACAGAGGTCAACTAAAGTACGGAACGTCTTGAATTATTAGGTAGACAGAAGATACAAACGTTTCGCCAAGAGGCTCGATGTTATCATGAGTCAGGTGATAACACCTTCCTGACGTGGGAGGACCTGGAACTTTGATGGGACCTGACGGCAGTGTCCCCGAGAGGGTGTGTCAGGAGTTCCTGTCGAGGGGGCGGGAGGCCAAAAGGTCGAGTCTGGCTTAACGAGCGTGGTAGTGCACAGAGGAACCCCTAGCATGAGCAGAGAGATTGTCGTGATGCACAGCAGAGCTAGGGGGATGCCCACCAAAGCCACCGTTGTGAGGGACAACAGAGCCGTGGACATCGTGGTGAGGGACAACAGAGCCGTGGACATCGTGGTGAGGGACAACAGAGCCGTGGACATCGTTGTGAGGGACAACAGAGCCGTGGACATCGTTGTGAGGGACAACAGAGCCGTGGACATCGTTGTGAGGGGCAACAGAGCCATGGACATGGCCGTGAGGGGCAACAGAGCCGTGGATGCCGGAGCCTGTGGCAACACCACTGGAGAGATGTGGGCGTGACCCACCACTGCCTCCGTGTGGACGAACTGGGACGCGTCCGCCGTAGCGACTTGGTCGACCATAGCTGCCATACTGACGTCTTCCATAACTGCTGCCATAAGATGGTCGGCGATGACCAGCCTCCGCCAAGGAGCTGATCACAACCACAACCAACAACACGGCACAACTCTTCATCATCATCATCCTGGAAACACAAGAGGTCTTAAGAATGCTCTCCATATTTCACAAAATATTCTGGTCAATGTTTAAGATAGATATAACAGTAGCAAGACAAAGTATACCTCACCCTGAAATACTGCTCGACAAGGAGATATATCTAACAAAATACAACATGGAAAAATCCACACCAACTACAAGCAGGTTATGTGAAGGAACACTTTATAGTAAACATATAGAGAGCCTGTGTGTGTATCTAACTCACCTTGTTATAGTATAGTCGACTTCTTAAGTGAGGATGAGTCCTGCCCTGGGTACTTATATACCCCGGTCAGCCTAGCTAAGCTCTGGCTGGATTACGCCACCAGAGACCGGGGAACTCCATCCACTGGAACGGGTTGCCAACGGCCTCTGCAGAAGAAAACCATGATCCGCTTCGTATCATCTTTTCCCCCCATTTCGTGGTGACATCAACATCGTCACCCTTCTCAAGGAAGCATTGATGTTTCTGCTATTGATTACTTATTCGCGTCTTATTCTCATATTTTCTTTAACCGGTAAATAACTGAAGAATATAAGAACGTTGTCAAGATGTTGCCATAATTTTTCTCTGATTTTCCAGGAACATATATTTTGTCATTTCAGGAAAACCCCAAATTACTCAAGTTTGTTCAGAGAAATCCCTTGCACCTCGGAACACGAAGGATATGTACACAGGAATAAAGATTTTTATGGGTTACATTGATGCTATTTCATAATGATGCATCACTAATGAGTCAACTACAGCTTCCTACTTCACATTATAGTGTTCAGCAGACGTAATTTGGTCACTGGAGAAGCAAGTCGCGAATTACCCAAAATGTTTAGCTAGTGAGCGTCACTCGTAGACGTCAGGGGTAGACAGAATCCCAAGCAATGTACAAGGAGACGCTCTTCCCTAACTATTTTCCAACATGTTCCCTTGAGATATGTGCTTATTACACCTGTAAGGCTATTACCTTTATCTCCACTTCAGTTCCATAGCATTTGAACTTTTGTGTGACACTATACCAAGGCTTGTGCTGGTATGTATAGATATATGGCGCATTCCGATGGCCGAAAACATATAAAGACAACGAATGCTCGTCTTCGCAGCACTGGAGAGCGTAATAATAAACTGTCGACACTATGGAAAGGAGATGATTATTTCCTGCTGTATCCTCAGCCCAAAGCACACATGGGTTTCCTTACATTATGCGTCTTCATTTGTCGTAAATTCACACCACGCTGTGCAGGCTCTTTGCTCTATCCTATAAGACGCTCATGTGATGCATATCACTGTTCGTATATGCATTCACACACACACACATACACACGTACGATCACAGCATTTCTCCTCAGCGAACTACTAAACGCAGGCAATTTCCCCATAGATCTCTTGTGATTGTAGTTATGGAAAAAAAAGTCATAGCCACTATAAATACAATTTTTTTTCACATTATATTGACGGCCTATGCTCTTATCTACCTACAAATAAATTCCTTTATGATTTAGAGTTTCCTCTGCTTACAACGACCATTGCCCCTTGTTTCTGTACACTGAGTTCCATGGCTAAGCGGTTAACATCCCCATCATCCACACAAGTGGCAGGTGTTGGAATCCCACTGTCGTATGATGTGCACCTTCACTGCAAGAGAAGTGCATTCATATCCCTCCGTATTTGACAGTGCGATTGACGAAACATTAAGTAGTCGTCGATATGTTGACTGACGGGAATTGGCCGGCGAGGATCCTATTGTTTGTGTTTATATCACGAAGGGCATTCATTTACTTGTGATCGAATAGTCTTTTCTCCATTATGGGTTCCATTGCCTACTCGTAAACATTCCCAGCGTCCATACAAAGAGGATAGTTTCAATTCCTACTGTCGTTAGACATTTTATGCACTTTGGAAGTGAGCATTCATTGTCCCATACACACACACACACACACACACACACACACACACACACACACACATGTATGTATGTAACCTCCTATCTCATGAAAGAACATTACAAAATAGTGCTGTAAGGTACAGCCTCGAATTCGAAAGAGACACTAAAGTCAACACAGGAACGAGAGAATGACTCAGGGCGAAACAGACAGCAGAGACAAACAGAAAGAGACACAGATTGAGACAGTAACATCATCATACATTCGACTGTACCACAGGTGGAAAATCCTGGCTGAACCAGTCAGACGAGCGTGGATGGCCTCAGGCAGCGAGGAGCGCTTGCTGCGTTGATTGAACCCAAGTAGGCAGCCCTGATACGCCACATTCCTAACCATGATTAACCACAGGTCTCAGGTTTCCCTACGGAGTAACGAACTACCGAAGGTAGTTAGTGCAGAGTGACGCATACCATCACAAATCCGCCTGGAAACCTGGACAGTGTTGTAGGGGTCACTGTGAGGAAGCGAGAGAGAAAATGAACAGTGTGTGTGGATACTCACACGGACCCATTATGTTATTTCCAGCACTGTGGGTGATGATGGAGTACGCTAAAGGAATCCGGGGCGACCCCCCTGTACATCCCGCTCTTGCCAAATTTCCAGGAAAGGGTCCTTCTCCCTCTCCCACAGATCTTGATATGGAAGATTGTGTACTCGGGAATATCACCTTGTTTGTAGATATTTCTAACCAAAATACGGCCTGCTTGTAAATACCTAATTTACAAGGGTAGGGTAGTGGTAAATGGTTCTTCATTAGTAATATAGAATTAAGATCTTGATATGGAGATTATCTGATATCTCAGAGATTTGTTTTACAAGCTGAAGTAGCCGATAGATGTTCCATTTAATGCAAGACGCGAAATCTGGGTTATAAGTCTTCTATGGACACACACACACACACACACACACACGTACACACACACACATTTTTCATTCAATGTAAGACGCGAAATCTGGGTTACAGGTGTTCTATGGACACACACACACACACACAAAAGAAAAACGTTGACCAACACCATTTGTCAACGGCAAATAAAAACTCATAACTCCTCACCCTATGTTACTACGCCATCCAGCTTGGTCCTCCCGTCTCGTACATTGCTCTTCCGTGTAGCACAACGCGTCTCATCGCAGTCCCCCCCAGCCACTCTTGCGTCTGTGGCCCGCTTCCCGACACCAGCGCACAGATGGAAGCAGCGTTGGAGCGAGATCGACAACAACACCTCCTCCCTTTTAGAACGCATCTTCGGACGCCACTCCTCCTCCCTTTTAGAACGCATCTTCGGACGCCACACCTCCTCCCTTTTAGAACGCATCTTCGAACGCCACACCTCCTCCCTTTTAGAACGCATCTTCGAACGCCACACCTTCGCGATCAAGTAGTCCTCGCCTCACAAAACTATCCCCCCCAGCTACGTCCATGGCTACGAAGTGCTCTACATCCTTAGCCCCTCCTTTAGGGCTATAAGATGCTGCTACTCCTGGTGCTGTGTTTTCTCTTAACTGCTACATCCACTGCTGTTGCCCTTGCGAGATGAGACGTGCCATCGGGAGACACTGGTAAGTGGGAACATGTAGTCTATCAGTATATCTAAGGGAATAAGTTGATGTCTATTTTCTGATGTGAATGAAAGTATATTGTCCTGGATACTTAAGTCTATTTTTCTTAAGTGAGAGTAGAGGTGGACTACAATTCTTGGCATTTTATAATGCTTGGCATCGTAATATTATTCATGTCTGAATAGATTTCCTCCATAGTTTAGAAGTGTTATACTAAACACCTGTTGATTAAATGCTCATACCACATACCACACGACGTAAGAAATAATTATCGTATTTTCTTTGAAAAATTGGTTAAGTAAATCGGTCAGAAAAAATCGGTCAGAATCCGATGTGATTTATCTATCTGTGACCCACGAACCTCTCATCCATACAACACCTGTGGGACTACTGTATCGTGGACTACACCCGTGTCTGCCGTCACATACAGCCACCTCTCTTTCCACTCGCCTCTCAGGGCACCAGGAGACTGAGTTCCGCCTCCCTTACCTCACTCGTCCACTATATGGCCTCCTTCATTCTTCAGGACTCCATTCGTTGCCTCGTCCACTCCAAGTTACCCAAAATACTCCCATTTCCTCCGGGTTCTCCCAGTTCAAACTCACACTCCTCCCAACCTGTCTCTTTACCCTAATCATCTTCATGATCTTTCCTCTGTCTATTTTCATTCCCCTGTCTCACGTTCTCCCACAGTGCTGTCTGTCATTAGAGCATTCTCGAAGTTATACAGCGAGTGAACAATCACCTTTAGCGAAGGTGTATTACTGGGAGTTTAAACTCATCAAAGAACTCCTCACTCCAAAGGTGTCTACATCTCCATGCTACTGGATGTAGCACAACATTGGGCTACAGGAGTCCTTAGAAATATATGATATATATATATATATATATATATATATATATATATATATATATATATATATATATATATACTCGTCACGCATCATGCTTCTCATTATGTCCTTTTTTGCAAAAGGGAAAAAGCAAAGTTCCACATTGTTGGTAATTCCAGATTTCATCACCAAAAGAACTCCAAAGAACAAAAACAGATCTCATAGCAGGTTGCCAAGCCTGAGCGAACAATAAATGAATCATTTAATGAAGGCAGAACATTCTACATCACACGATGTCACTAATGGAAATTTTCTTTTAATTGGATACATCTCTGATAATGAACTTTTTTTTGTATTCACGTACCTAGAGATGATACCCTCGACGCGTCTCTATTCATCACCTTGCGTCACTGGTATGATACCCTCGACGCGCCTCTGTTCATCACCTTGCGTCACTGGTATCAGAGATCTTGCTGGCGTGGTTCCCCGGTGCGTGAGGCTGGTCCAGTAATAGCAGTGGTCCGGGGGGCTATATAAGGCAGGCCACCTGCTGGAGAAAGTCAGTACTCAAGTGCCTCCCACAGCAGCAAGGTAAGCTCCAGCGCTCCTCCGCTCGCTCCACAAGGAGGTTCTTGTTTAGACAGGAATTCTAGCAGGCAAAGAATAGCATAAGGTTTAGTTTAGAAGACATCTCTTACACTTATTGCCTTGTTGGTCATCCATACTTAACTGTGAAGTAAGTCATAGTTACCCTTTGACACGATCTCTCAAGTGTGTCCAATCACAGGGAAAAAAAAGGTTAAACTTGTCCCTCATCCGTCTACTGTAGCCAGTCACATCGACGGAGGAAGTAATGTCCCTTGTCTTTGCAGGATGATGAAGACTAGCGCAGCGCTCCTCCTCCTAGTGGTGATCTCCCTGTCGGAGGCCATGCCCCACAGTCCCTCTTACGGGACCAGCTATGGATATGGACGCCGCCCATCCAGTGGACGACCCGTCCCATTCGCTGGTGTAGGTGTCCCCAGTAGACACGCCACCAGTTCGGTCCATCTCGGCGGCAGTGTGTTCAACGGTGGTCGCGTGCCTGTGGGTACTCATGGAAGTCTTCATAACGCTGTTGGTTTCAACGGTGTTCATGGCAACGTTGGCGGACGCGTGCCTGGCGTTGGTTCACTCCACTCCGGCAGGCCCTACTCAAGATACCATTAAACGTGACGACAGACGATCTCTTGTGATCGCTGAACCCCATCTGGTGGTACACCAACCTACTACCACTGTCCCAGGTGGTAACACTCTGTACTCTCAATCCTCACACTTCACCAACAACTTCTATGTTGTGAGCCATTCTAAATGTGTTATACTAATTGTCTCCTTGTGATTCATACCTTGTTAATAAACCCACAAAACAATGATCAATAACTTTCATTTAGCAAACATTCTAAATGTGTTATACTAATTGTCTCCTTGTGATTCATACCTTGTTAATAAACCCACAAAACAATGATCAATAACTTTCATTTAGCAAACATTCTAAATGTGTTATACTAATTGTCTCCTTGTGATTCATACCTTGTTAATAAACCCACAAAACAATGATCAATAACTTTCATTTAGCAAACATTCTAAAGATTATCTCGTGACATTGTGTAACGTGGCATTGTTACATACCAGGTTCTTGAACATTTAACTTTTCGTAACACACGACCTTAAAACTGATTGGGTTGTTGGCAGCGAAAGAACATTTCGTTAAATGAAGTTTGTAATGTTCATTTTGCTATCCAGTACGTGTGAAAAGGGTATCTGAAGTCATGGACTTCTGTAAGCAGGATGTCTTTAAGTACAGTGAGATTTGACTTAACTACACATATTTAAGTAATATGTACGTGTGTGTGTGTGTTACCGGACTCTTCCCGAGAGAGATTTTACGCTGCGAGTGAAACAAAAAAGGAAAGTCACTTTTTGGTGAAGCCGTATCACTGGAAGTACATATTTTGTCAAAGAACTTCACTCCAAAGGAGTCTACAGTAGTCTGCTGCTGAAGGAACGCAGCCTGGACAGCATGGGGTCCCTCAGAAAGGTTGTGGGCAACAGCAGAACTTTGATAGAAACTTGTCCTGGGGTAATTATAAACAGATAGCCAATAGAGGATTTACCAATTCATATCAACACTATGTCACACTGGGCAAACATAGTGTGGATGGAACCATGTTAGAGGGACATGATTATAGATCAAGCAGAAATTGAAGGGACGAATGAGAAAACAGGCGTTTTCTGTGCAATTTATTTCATAACTGGTACAGGGGTGACTCCTACAGATAGCCAAGACTAGTCGTAAGTTTCATTACAATCTCAACATTCCAGTGAAATAGGTAGTTAATGCATACGGCGCACGTGCACTTGGGTGGGTGGGTATATATAAATCTACGTAGGTAGATAGGGATCAGATAGGCGATTAGGAAGGTAGATTGGTCTAGTGCTGACATTGGATGACAGGTATCTCTATATATATAGGCAGACAGGGAAATTAGTTAAATTGCTTTGTCGTTTAGGAAGGAAGGAAGAAATAGAAGAAGATAAGGAAGCAAACGATGGTTTAGCAGAAATGCTGATAACAGCAGATAATGGTAGGAGCAAGTGAGCAGGGGCGTATACAAGCGTAGAAGAAGATAAGGAAGCAAACGATGGTTTAGCAGAAATGCAGATAACAGCAGATAATGGTAGGAGCAAGTGAGCAGGTGCGTAAACAAGCGTAGAAGAAGATAAGGAAGCAGACGATGGTTTAGCAGAAATGCAGATAACAGCAGATAATGGTAGGGGCAAGTGAGCAGGGGCGTATACAAGCGTAGAAGCAAATAGATACGCATGTAATGTAGCTTTGACTTAGTTCCTGAGGTAAATCATAGTGTTGTTACCAATGGCCCCGTAGGATTCTACCTTGTCTCTGTACTGGTCCAGTAACGGGGCCAGGTGTCCAGTGGTCTGGACCAACACAGCCTGCAAGGCAACGCCAACTTTAAGTACCTTGAGATCCTGCGTCTAAACCTCTATAAACATTAGAGTTGGCCTCATGCTCAAGAACATGATCATCATGCATCTCTCGAGTATCTAAACACCAGTTTATATGATGTATATTCTTATAATCATCTATGGCACTTCTCTCAACTACTCTTAGGGTGTGTGGTCACTGTCGATGGTGGAACTGGCCACTCACAGTGAGTGGGTGGAGGTGTGACTTACCTTTACAGGATGATCGTAATCGGCACAGAGGGCAGGCAATAGCCTGGCCGGGTGTAAGGCATGCCCCAGCACCAGGTCAACACTGGGTCGGCCCGCGGCATGGAGCAGTGAGGCCAGACTGAAGCACTGGTGTCCCATCTTGTTCTGTAGGCGAGGATGAGAAAAGGCTTACCAATGTGGGAAGACATCTACCAAGATTCCAGGACCTTGCTTATATATATTTGCTGATCTATGTATCGAACATTATTCTCCATGTAATGGTGTGTGGATCACGTACAAAATTGCCTCCGACAAATTTCTCATAGAAGTTCACGAAGTCCCTTATTCATACTTTCAGGTCTACTAAAATACTTTCACAGTAGATTCTATAACTGCAGCGCGATCCTAACGTAGTCTATCTAGATTCTGGCCATAAAATCCAACAAGTTTAAGGAAGCTATTCCTATTTTAGGGTAGTGAGCCCTATTTCAGGGCATCTTAGGTCCTGGGTATTATTAATTCTAGTTTCTAGGCAGTGTGTGTGTGTGTGTGTGTGTTAAATCACATTGGCTTTGTGGCACCAAAATCACCACCTGAAGCACGTAATAAGAGAGTTTCAGGCCAGCTACATTGGTTTCAGCTGGTCAATTCCAGTTTCATTCAACATCAGGAGAGTGAAAATAAAATGGAACTCGCCAAGCAAGAGGCTCAAATAGGGAGGGGAGGCTCTCAAGGAAGTGAACTGAGGAGAGGAATATACATACAGTCTCTCTCTCTCTCTCTCTCTCTCTCTCTCTCTCTCTCTCTCTCTCTCTCTCTCTCTCTTTCTCAGCTCAAACAACAGAGAAATCTCACGAGGCAGGAGGTATATCCCAGGGGGACTCATTTTGAGTAGAGGTCACTCAGAAGTAAACAGAGAGGGGACTAATGGAGACAAGTAGGGGACACTCACCATGTAGGGCACGGAGGATGTGAGGCAAGCGTGGGAGTACCAGAGATGTGGGAGGGGTGACTGTCCTGGTTGATCCTCTGGCTTGGGGTCCACCCACAGTCCTGTAGCACCCACGCCCTTAGTCAGCCCCGAAGACTCGGCCTCCACACCCACCAAACCCTCAACAAGCCCTAGAGACACGCCCATCACGCCCACCACGAACTTCACCTCGCCAAACTGCAAAAAGATTGGTTTGACACATCTATGAGTGTTTTGAGGCACGTTTTCTTTATCTACACATTTGTGCGTATGTGCGTACACATGAACTGAGTCTACGCTTAGATCACCGACGACAGTGCTTAGGAACACAGAGTTATCTTCCCCCGAGTCAAATCCACCTCCCTTAGTGTCGGAATTCTCACAGAGAAGCTGTGTATATTCATGTTATAACGCTGTACAGAGTGCAACACCTGACTGGCTTGCTAATCCTGACTCTTATATTCCTCGAGATACATATTCCTACACCACCTACATGACAAGGGCTACACCACCTAAACCTACCTACAGGTGTATCACATATACACCCTCAGCAACACCTTGTTACTTACCTTCGCCCTGATCACCTTCAGGATCTCTGTGTCCTCCGGCGAGAGTGGGTGTCTGTGAGGCCTGGTTGGTGAGGAAACCTCAGGAGGCCATAGGAACTCCTCCTTCACCACCTGCAGTAGCTGAGGGTCGTCCCACGGTGGCGAGCCCTGGAGCATCTCCTGGAAGCAGTCGTCGTCTGAAATAAAACAGGTTCGGGTTGGCATCACCAATCTGAGAATTTCTTAAGCACCGAAAAAAAATAGAAACATTTTGAACACTTAAACTGCGACGCATTTCGCCAATACACACTTGAGCTCCGACGCTTTTGAACTCTGAACGCGAGGGAGACGTGACGCGCATCTGAACTATGAATACCCGAAGTGTGACGCCCCACATGTGACGCATTAGACCAAGACGCAACAACACTGTGGACATGTGAACCCATCGAGAGAGGACTTACCTGAAGGAGTGCCACAACCAGGATCTTCCCAGTCCCTCGGGGTCTCGCGGGAGGAGAGACATAGTACCACCACCACAATCACTACAACCACCACAGTAGCAGCCGTCGCCACCACAGCGAAGCGCCGGAGCCTGCGTGAACCATGGGGAGAGGTGGTGAGAGAGAGAGAGAGAGAGAGAGAGAGAGAGAGAGAGAGAGAGACGCGCATGTACACGCACCAGGAAAAAACTATTAATATTTCTCTTTTCCTCAGAAAAGCGAGACGAATATTTCTCCTGGCTGTGTGCGAATGAACAGTAGAACATTTGATCTGTTAATGAACATAGACCAAAATGAACAAAGGGATTTAGATGTATCTTTCGCTCTCAGCAATCATGAAATCATTACTTTAAATCAAATTGATACGCATTTTGCATCTCTGCTGAACAATAATGATGAGGAAAAAAGGTATAAGTATGGGTCTATTTCAAGGATTTTTAAGGATTTCTTAGTAAAAACTAATAGCGAGATTCCAGATGATCCTACAACGTTAATTGTAAATGTAAAAAAGAAAAATTCATTTACACTGCAACATCAAATAGAGCTGTACAGGGATTCATTTACAAGTACACATACAGGGATTCATTTACATGTAAACACTTGCATATCCATCAAAAAATGACTGTAAATAGACATTTCTAGAGCCAAAAGTATTGTAAACAACAGATCAGAGGCTCATGAAAAGACCACTGTAAATAAAGCACTGTAAACAACACAGCTGTAAATTTACCGTGAGGAGGAGGAGGAAGAGGAGGGCGACTTCTGTCCCATGACCGAAGTTGCTCAGGTTGAGGAGCGCACTGTAGGCCAGCAGGGATCCGCTGGGCAAGGTGGCAGCGCCCTTAATGTTCCGTTCTTCCTGATCCTCCAAGAAGTAATATCCGCTGGTTGTGAGACACAACCCAGTACCCTCCTCTGTGACGGTGGTCATCACTCCAAAGAATGACAGTATTTGATACACAGGAATTGGAAACCATGTCCAGGAAGAGTCCAATACATTTGTTAACAAAAGTGTGAGGTGATGAGATACGGGATAAAACTGGATCCCACATCATCACCTTCCCGTCGCCCCCGGGCCGTCTTTACCGGTGTCTCTGGTGCGTCTACTTATCCGGGTTGTGTACGGCGACTGCGACAGAACACGACATCCATACTTATGAAATTGATCGACCGTGTCTTTATCAGAGCCAATACGTTGTTCTATCACACGTCATCCACTTACGCTGGTGGCGAGATCTCATAAGAAGTTCACTCAAGCCTTAGATCTATGAAAGACGTCTGAACTCACCTAACATTCGCAAAACTCGGATTTAAACTCCATTTTAAACGTTTCAAGCCCCTCTCTGCATTCACTGGAATGCAGGAATGAAGGCTAAAAAGGCTTTTACTAGACTACAGGAGACTTTCCTGGTTTTATCATGGCTTCATTCGCTTCGTAGAACGACACACGAATCGCTTTAGCTTTACAGGATCCACACGGACGATAAGTGGATGCTGTTTGGGTCAGCTGTCCACAGGATGCTTATCAAACCAACCGATATTGCTTAATCAAAGCCACGCAAGACAAAGATTACAAATCAGCATTTAAGACTGACTTGATCTTATGTTCCTGCACCACCCATCTTGGTTCTCCAGTCTCAGACATTCTTCTCCCGAGTTCCAGAATGAATGCCTTGGCACTCTCCTCCTCCGTTGTGCTGGCTGGCCTTCTTACCAGCGCCCACACAAGCAGCGCACAGGGTCATGCACAGAGGTTATGGAGAGACGACCAGGAAAGGTAGAAGAATATGGGTGATTGTGGTCTCCAACCCGACTTGACAGATTTAGACCCTCTGTCAAGCGTTCTTCTTCACCTTCCAGATCTTCCTAAACTACATAGAACACTACGAACATCTGCACACACACACACACACACACACACACACCCTCCATCTTAGCCAGGCTACAGAGACGCTAGCAGGTCCTGGTGCCCTAACTATCATGACAAGCAGTTTTACTGCTGCGACACCGTCGAACCACCCCACGGAAGTCATTATAAAACAACGAGCAATTAGGATGTTATGAGAAATCACTACGTATGACCGAAACCTCTCCACACAAATTCTTCAGCAAACATTGCGCACTTTCACAGCTGTAGGTAAAAACCAAGCAATTTTTGATAACGAATTAGCTAAAACAAAATTGTCAACCACTGTCATACACATACCTTAGTTCCTGTATAAATAGATATCTTACGACCCTAGAAATTGATAGCCAAGGAAAAATCCCCTAGATAAATCAAAAACATATTCACCATTACTCAGATTCTAAAGTGAATGTGAATTATATCAAACAAGAATACAAAATATAAACAAACAATTTAAAGTAACATTTTGCCCAAAATTACATACTAACCCATTACTTTCAAACATGAAACACTCTATTCATTACACACACAAAATATGAACCAGAATGCATATGTTTAGAAGTGTCTTAGACAGACACCAAGTACATAAACACATAGAAAAGAAAATACAAAAACATGAGGCAACTTAACACAGCAACATCAGTCTTCAAGGTCTGGTTCAGCACTAATATATGAAGGCAGCAACAGGCCACTACTACATCACCTCCTATTCGAAACAACCAAGTCGAATCATCATCATCGGATTCGAAACCAATAACACATCGAACCATCGTCGAGTTCTGAACCAATAACATAATGCTTCAAAACTTTATACCAACACGGAACTACACTTCCAGTATTACGATACAGATACGAAATACAGAATGCAATGTACAATTGGTATGATACGTAATGGTAACAATCACTTGCACACGTAGTGATGAAATGGAAGTGTTTTTATCTTGCAATCTCGAAGCTCCGGATTCTCCCACCAGACCTGACACACCTGCATTAAGTATGTATAATCCTTCCCAGTGTAATTTTAGCCACACAACCCCATCTTTTCCTCGACTTTTTAGACACCGTGCATTTTGACTCTGAAAACCACAAACACACACACACACACACACACACACACATACTGGGGTTAGGGCCACCGCGAGTGTACTACTTGCTGGTCGTGGCATCTCCTGTGCCAGGTATGTATCCACGAGTACAAGTATGTCATTAGAAATGGGTAAGAAAACACACACACACACACACACACACACGCTCACACACACTTCTTCATGTATTACTTCCGACATAGGAAAGAGGTTGGAAAGCATCACACTAACCTTTACTGAAATTGCTAGTCCGCTTTGTGCATCGTTCAGTGATGCCACAACATCCCTGAGGGCCAAGACGTGGTGCCAGGCGGCTCTCTGACGCCCCCTGGTGGGTGTAGGAGGCCTCACAGTATTACCGGGAGCGAACCAACTCCCTCAGTCTCTCTGCCAGGTTCCTGGAACACCCACCCTCTCCGATGCAATCTATGATGCAAAGGGGGTTCGATAAGGCTGGGGGTCTGCTTCGTCCCTTTATATATGGTCTTAGAACCACTGAGTAATAATGTTTATCAGTTCAACGCACCGAGGGTCGAACTGGTGTACTGGAGTATATGATGTGTCGACTTCTCATAGGTGACGTAACACTTCGATACTCCTAGATATATAATTCTCTCACAATATGTTGGTCAGGGAAACATTGAGGTTATGAGACTACGCGAGATCAGTCATCTGAGATGACCTGGACTGATGGTTAACACGGAGGGTCCAGAGAAGACCCTGACCTACTGATCAGTGTGGGTCACCAACCCTCGCCTCCCACCACCCGTCATCTGAGGCTAGTGGGACATCGGGAGGGAGAGGCTGTTGTGAGGTGGTCACACCTACCATAGGACGCCGCTCGCCCCTCTCCGCTCACGTCGAAGCTTCGCCACATAACATCAGTTTCGGTAGGAAATACTCGACTCTTTCTTAGATTATATACTTACAGTGTGAAGACCGTCTTAGGATAACACCCTGGGATCAGATCCAACGGTGAAATTGGTCAATTGGACAGCCAGAACCACTGGAGGAGTGTAGGGTCCTTCCTGAACAGGGAGACACATTCAGCATCGCAGGATATCACCAGGATATCCTGAAGGACGTTCACCTTCAGGTCAATGGATTTCATGACGTCCAACTTTCCCTCTCAGCAACGTAAGGATAGCATGAATCTACCCTAGACGAGATTGATCACTGTACCTGGATGTTGTTCTCTGACACTCGCTGCTCGTTCCCTTCCCTCCACACTCTACGCGACTGGGCCAAAGTGCAGCTTAAACAAGGACTTACCTTTGTCAAAGTTGACATCTCTTCGATGGAGGATAAATAACAAAACAGATTAACTGAGACAACAACGAAGAGCGAAGAAATCAGTAAACTGAAGATACCAACACGTCATTACACTGGGAGATGACATTTCTGTAAGTGTTTTAGCAATTTACTGAACAAGAGTGTAGTTGTAAAGTACATCAAGTCCTACCGAAAATACCTGTAAGACAAGTGAAACCCTGTCATATGAACCTTTACTTTCCTGTCTCAGTAACTCCTGCAGCTCTCGAGAAACCAGCCACTTCCACCGGACGGGACCACAGGTTAAGAAGTGAGGTAAAGCTGTGTGTATGTCTCTATACGTAATGTATGACACTTGAGAAGTTAGTGTTCAATGTCTTCAGTGTGTCTATATATATATATATATAGAACATACAAACCTCCAACAGCCAGGATCGAACCCGGGACCCCTGTGCAACAGGCGAGAGCGCTACCGCTAGGCTATGATCGCTCCTATAGGGAAATGACTATTCGAATACTATGTACTCGAATGGTTGGTTTGTGGTTCGTGCAGAGAACCCTTTGTGCATAAATAAGGTACAGAACTGTGAAATGTATGCAATTTTAAGATATTTTCTTTCCTCCGCGAACTTAAGTCTTCCCAGTGAGGTCTCTGTTCTGATCTGTCCTCAGGTCTGAAGCTCCAGCGAGTGCGCAGGGAGCCACAGCTCCGTCCAGGCCAGCCAGCCACGGGACCACGAAGCAGTGTGTGGATACGACTGACTGAGCGAAGGGCTCCTCATCTGGAAGAAAATGGGTAACTCCTCGTAGATTGAAGGGTCAGAGGAACATCTTTCCTCCCATGTGAAGTGGGTTCTCCCTGAGTTACATCCAGTCACACACAGACATTCTTTGCCCCGTAACGGGAGTTGCATTGCTGACGACACACAGCCTTAGTTCACACTTCACCTCAGTCCAGAGGGAACCTGTTATAATCTGGAGAAGTAGCGTAGGGTAAATGAAAAAGGTGTAGTCTAACAATACCCCCCCATGATAATTTCACCTTATTCCACCATCACATAGAAAGACTTTTTAATGGTAGCATTTGTCTTTCCAGTTACCAGTGGCCTGCTGGTGGCTTTGACAATCTTGGTGGCAGTCGGTCTCCTCCTCCTCTTCCTCATCATGCTTCAGTTTTGCTACTTGAGACGATCTACCCAAAGGCTCGCGGACACCAGGAGACACCCTGTTAAAGCTTCGATGACGATAGCTCATGATAGACCAGTACTTGAAACAATGACTTGAGTCACACTACTTAAGTCACAAAACTTGAGTCACACAACTTAAGTCACAAGACTTGAGTCACATAAAACTATCTTACCATGTTTCTTTTTTTCCTCTCTCTCTCCTTTTCACGTCCCTCTGATTACTTTCCACTACCCTTTGCTTTATGTGTTCCCAAATAAATGTCATGTGCCTCGATATATTAGCCGGAGGTTCTACACCACAATGATCAACTGGTGAAATCTTTACGTATGTCGAAGGGAAGGTGGTCGCTTGAGTTGAAAATCCTCCCACCCTTCCTACGTTACATGGACGGAAGGAGGCCAGTGTATCTCTGAGTAGCACTGTACACCAAACACACTTTAGTATGGCAAAGTTACCTGTATTCCAATGTCTTATTGTAGATCAAGGAGCGTAATGTTCAAGTTTTTGGTTACTTACCTTGGCCCCCCTTTAACTGTCAAGCCACTGAACTTTAAATCTCCATTTTTGCTCCTTTACTCTCGGCCAGCAACACTTCCCTACTTAATCATAGCCATTAATGTCACTTGCTGAAACCTATCTCCTAATCTATGGCTCCTGCCATTTAGGTATTGGCCTTCACCTCTCCATTAATGGCCTTTAGCAGTCAACCACTGACCCTAGCCTAACCATTGTCCTTAATTATCACCCCTCTCCACTTATGGATACTAGGAGTAACCACAATGGCCTCTGTGGTTATTGCAACATATCCTAAGTTATCTCATTCATCCTCCCAGCTCTTGTCTCTGTAGCTGCACCAGGGCATCTCACAGCTCTTAAGCCAAAGCTATAATCTTTCTGGTAATGGTCAGAAATCCCCAGCACTTCAGAGCCTTTTGTCTATATACTTTCTATGGTGCATTTTCTAAACAGTTTGGAAAATATTTTCTTAAAACGAGAACCAAACTTAGAGGTGTGAGTCTTGGACACACACACACACACACACACACACACACACACACACAGTGTTCACAGACTATGTACCAAACTCCTCCCTATATTCTTCTGTCTGTGTGAGTAGCACTAAGGGCCCACAGACCAAAACAGCCATCGGGGAGGCATGTCAGACACCGCACTTCACCAAGAGCTGAGGCACTGTTCTCTGACACGGACGCCACTCTCATCTGACAACACAGGGGCCACACTGTGTCATCTGGTGTGGATACCACTCAGTGACAACCCGAAGCGACACGGTGTCATCTCACACGAAAGTCATTTATTTGCCATCTGACACAGAGGCCAGACTTTTGTTTGACCTTTGTTTGACCTGACCTCCGTTACTGTTATAATTTATCAAGTCTTTTTCTATCAATTATCTACAAGGTAATCTCACTTTAGTCTTTCAGTCAATGAATATTTTCGTATGCAATCCTCACACCATATATCTAGTTTCACTTTAATGACATAAGTATCTGCAAGGTTAATTCTTTCGTAGGAAACCCATTTTTTTTTTAATCTGTAAGGTTATATAAATGATAGAATTCTTAAACTCACACCTGTAAAGGTCTTATAGTGCCTATATGTTTATAATGAAATTAGTATACAATATATATAATCACCTCAAAGCATTTTGTAATGTACTATATCTGTGACGTGTCTTTTGACATCAATAAAGTAACTAAAAGAAATTGGTAATTACTCAGTCTGACATCTCGTTTTCTATGAACTATTTCTTATTTACATCACTCTTTCCCATTATGTTTAGTACAGGATATGAGACATAACGTTTTAGGGAAGCCAAGTCTCCAAGCATCATACTGAAGCCATGTATGAATTTCCTCTCTGATTCTATGATGACACACAATGCTCCCCTGGTACCTAGTAATACCTAGTAAAAGGACTTGTCATTTGTCTTACTTGGTACCTAGTAATACCTAGTAAAAGGACTTGTCATTCGTCTTACTTGGTACCTAGTAATACCTAGTAAAAGGACTTGTCATTCGTCTTACTTGGTACCTAGTAATACCTAGTAAAAGGACTTGTCATTCGTCTTACTTGGTACCTAGTAATACCTAGTAAAAAGGACTTTTCCTTTGTCTACTTTGTACCTAGTAATACCTAGTAATATGCCTGGTATTCCTCTTCCTCATCTAAGCAGCCAGTTACTTCCCTGGCACCAGCAGATCTCTCCCTGCCCCATCCCTTCTCTTCTGGTGTCTCTGTAGTTCTCTGATTCGTATTTACGCATCACCTTATCTATGGTAATGACTTCACACACACGTTATCAAGATGCTTAAGTACCCTTAAGACATCATAAATGATACAACTCTCAATATACATAGGAATTCTGTAACCTGATCTAGTAATTAAAAGCTTAAGAGTCTTTTGGATTCTTCAATACTTTTATTCATTTGTACGTTAATCAATCGATTAATTTGACTCAACTAGTTACATATGTATCTAAGCATTTATTTCACTGAAACCTAACTCAAGGTTTCAGATCCTCATTTCTATAGTGCCTTTCTACAAATTATTTCCTTCAGGGTCAACAGTAATCTATATGCAGGTCTAACAGCTTAGGATCGACAGTAAGCACTTTCAAACACTGTTTCGATAACATTTGTGCGTGAATAAAGTATTTTCAAAGGTCTATCTTTACTTCTGACTGCTGGAATGATTCTCATTAACCCATTTTGTTCATTTTCAAGTAGCGTTATTCATATCTCATTGTAAAATAACTTTGGATAGCAAAAATACATTAGATATACCATTAATATGTAATAGAAAACTAATGCTAATTTGGTTTTCTTTTTCAATATTATTAGGGGTAACATCACAAATTCTGTCCTTCATATTTCACAACTTTGTCTTTAATGTATATGCTCTTATTTATCAATGAAATTTGATCTACTTAATCTTTATTATTTATACATAAAACGGCCTACTTTATTATAATTGTAGAGAAGGAAATGGCAATGATATTAGGGTATTTACAACTATAAACAAGTAATGTTTTGGTGATTTAAATAGATTTGTTTACTACGATTTAAAACACTCGAGTTTTAAAAATGGTGTCTGATTTATTTACTATAATTCAAAATACTAGGATTTTAAAAATGGTGTCTGAGTTATTTACTACGATTTAAAATACTAGGGTTTTAAAAATGGTTTCCGAGTTATTTACTACGATTTAAAATACTGGAGTTTTAAAAATGGTGTCTGATTTATTTACTATGATTTAAAATACTAGGGTTTTAAAAATGGTTTCCGAGTTATTTACTACGATTTAAGATACTAGGATTTTAAAAATGGTGTCTGAGTTATTTACTACGTTTTAAAATACTGGAATTTAAAAATGGCGCCTATTTTAAGGCAAAATTGAAGAAGTTAAAAGTTCGCGATTACTTGATATAGCGCATAAATGTTGATTTAAGTATATGATATATGTACTCTGAAAGGAGTAGTATAAATTGAAGGAAATATAGTGTTTAATTGATGTCTGAAGAGAGATATATGCTGTTATATAACAAATGGTTGAATTTCGCTTTTATGAATGAGTTTAGATAACTATGCTCACGGTACGAGGTGAATGACCAGGTTTGGGTGAATGAATCTTGGTTTACAAAGCCTATATAGTGAAGTTTTGATGAAGACAATCGTCCTAAGAGTTTTATTTCGATTTATGAGACCTATAAAGAACCATTTACAATTATGATCAGTAAAAAAGAAAATTATTAAACTGCCAGTTACTTGATAACTAATATGTGGATGGTATTTTCCACTTATCACTCATTATGGGTAGTTCATTATGATCATACAAGGCATTGAAGGGTAAGTTCTTCAGTTAGTGTTGGTAATTACTTTATATTTAGTTTATGTAGTTAATTAGAACACAGTGAACAGGACATTTTCAAACCAGTAGATAGAATATACAGACTAAGCAAACAGAGTTTGACCTATTGACCTGACACAGGGGTTACTGGTAGAAGAAAGTGAAGTTATTCATGTAATTACACCTTAATCATGATATGATAACCATAAATGTTTATAAACAACCACAGAGTTTATGATAACTATTCGAATGAGAATAATCACATCTTTAATGTTTTCTTTTAATTGCTTTAACTTTTATACAAGTCTATTCAATACAGTTTTTTTTTTCAGTTCAATAAGTACCAGGAAACAGTGTGTTAGGTCGAGAAAGATACCACCTCGTTTTGGGAGATAAATGCCATTACTTGGTACTTAGGAAAATGAGAATTAGATCTTCAATATTAACTCGATATTTGGCGACTTTTAATCTACGTTTTGCCTATTCCAACTTATTATACATAATGGGAAATAGCAGCAAGAACAATGCCTCGCAGAAAATAGGGATTGAAAATAGGGTCGAAAATATGTAAATATCGCTTCTCTTTTCCTTTATTTATTTATTGATACCATAATCAAGTTCTTAGAATAAGTGAATTATAAGCTGCTTTGAAGTGAAGATTACAGAGAATGGATAATATTTGTCATTTATGACAAACTTACCCACAACTTTCACAGCCTTAGATTCTAAGATACTTTTGTGACAAAGAAAAAACACTAGGGATACAAACAATGGATTCTATACAAAGAAAAATCAACAACTTTGCAGATACTTATTAAGATAAAACTAGAGATACATGTGGATTCCTTATCTTACGTATATATAATAAACAAATATCTGGGATCGTATTAGATATATTCAGAGTTCAAAAGCACCACCATGAGACTACAGTCTAACATGCAGTATCCAAGTGGTGTCATGTGACACCCCTTTCTCCTCCGTGCCACATGACACAGACCGACCTTCGTGTCAGATAACTGTGAGGAGTTTAGAGCAATAGACAAACAGATCCAAAACATTCTGAGTGAAGAGCCGGGAGGGAGGAATCTTTGGTTTAGACAACCAAGAAAATTAGTTAGTCACAAAGTTATAGACGATTCTGGGTAGCTCTTAGTGGCCATGAATGGAAAGAGTGGACTGTTAAGGGGTCTTAATGGACTTAACAATGTCGATATTGAAAATGTCTTTAGAGTTTTTAAGGGAATTACGTCTTTTTTTTTCTCAGTGATGTCAAGGCCAGACCACCTCGCTCGGATCTCAGGTCTGTGTTGTCTGTGTTTATCTATGCCTATGGTGAGGTTAGGGTTAGTATTCGAGAGTAAGGGGTCATAAATGGAGAGGAATGAACCAATGTTTTAGATTTAGTGGCAATCGATGAAGGGGCGAGTTCCATTTGTCAAGTCTTACGGGCCATAGATTAAGATAAGTGTGTCAGGTGCAAACAGATAGTGGTAAAGGTCAGTGGCTGAGAGTTAGTGGCCATGAACAGGATGGATCAGTGGCTGACAGTTAGTGGCAAAAAGGTCAGTGGCTGAGAGATTAGTGGCTATCAACTGATAGTCATAGGTGAATGACTGACAGTTAAGGAACCCTGGCTGGAGATTAATAACAAGAAGGTTTCAAACAAACTCAGACAATACACTGAGTGAAAAAACACACTACATTTCATACGAAAGCGTCAAGTGTGCAGTGTTGCTTAATGATATGTTCTCCATCTCTTCACACAGGAAAGGAAAGTTCCTCAACACACACACACACACACACACACGACCACCTCTCACCACCACCTTCTACATAAAATGGCTTCGCTATTAATCGTAATCGAGTTGATCCTGGGCCCAAATTTCATGTCATGTGATATTTGGGGCAACGTAGATTTGCGTTGGCACCGTTGATCATCGGAGAGAGAGAGAGAGAGAGAGAGAGAGAGAGAGAGAGAGAGAGAGAGAGAGAGAGAGAGAGAGAGAGAGAGAAGGAGAGAGAGGAAGGTGATTACCTCACAGTGGCTCTACCTGTGTAAATGTGGCGCTACATGAATATGGTGTTTCTCCGTGGCAATGACGTGGGTTCTCCTGGCCTCTGTTAGCCTGTCGGTCGCTCGCTTCAGGTAGAACAACTGGGCCAAGAGGACGAAGAGGAAGAAGGTGCCAAGGGCCACCACAGTGATCAGACCCACCAACAGTCCGTTTGTATCTGGAGAAAATAAGACTTATTGCAATGCGACGTTACGTGTGACGTAGGAAGAGGGTGAAATGGTGTGGGTGCAGGATTCCCCACTTCCATTACCCTTTTGGCCTGGTCCGAGTTACGATAGGGTAATATACGTGATCAACCTAAGATTCTAACTTTTGATGTGCACTTTATGCTAAGTCGTGTCTTTGGACTGTGCTGAAATCTATACGACAGCCCTGAGCATTATTGATATCAGCAAGGCCTGATGTGGAGTCAGGGGGAGTCTGTTTGACTGGAAGTAACCCAGGCAGATGCCCATTTACAGTAGGAGGGGAAAAAGTGTCTGTGTGTGTGTGTGTGTGTGTGTGTCCCCCGGACGCTTTCATTGACGAAGAGCAAACTTCGTTACCCATTTTCTTCCAGAGGAGAGGTGTTCTCTCCCTACGTTGTTACCGCACACCACAGAGGTCCACTCCCTGCCTGGCGTTGCGCTACCACTCCCTCGAGGCGTCTAACCTGAGGAAAAGTCATGGAAAAGACCTCACTGAGAAGACAACTTTGATGAAACGAAAACTCTGAAAAAAAAACCTATGGCGAATCATATGATCTCATGTTCTGTGGCTGAGCACGAAACACAGGTGGGACTGAGCACGACCCTACTGGAGGTTTTTGGCATCAATAACCTCAGTCGTTGATCGCAAGAAAAGTAATTCACATCCCTTGAAATGTTATCAATCATTTACAATTATCTAGGTTCAGTAAAATCAATGTCTTAAAGGAGTATATTAACCAAGAAATATATAAGATAAGCACCAAGTATATATTTTAATAAGCCTAGAATGACCAACGACCCAATGATCTTAAACATGAAACAAAATTAGACATCATATACACTATGTGAAATAGAAGACGGGATGTTTGGGAGTGATTGACTCGCTGAACGTTAAACACACACACACACACACACACACACACACACACACATATATATGTGTATCAAAGCATCAAAATGACTGGGAAATAACTTGACGTTTGCTGGCCTGCTACTCAGTGTGTGGGTTATAGGCCACAACCCCACCATCTCCAACCCGACACGAGCAGATCGAACCATCGTCTGGTCGAAACCCATAACAGATCTCCTCCAAAAACATCATGCCAACACGGAACTACACCTCCAGCATTGCACGACACATACAGAATACAAAATACAGTGCACCACAGTTACTATAATGATAACAATACCATGTGAACAGAATTAATGGAATGATGATATGGAAATAGATTCATAGTAATGGGAGTTCAACTCGTGAAAAGGTCGAAGCTTCGGATCCTCCCAGCTGGAATGACACATGCCCGGGGGAACGAAGCTTCGGATCCTCCCAGCTGTAGTGACACATGCCCTTGGAAAACCTAGCAGAATCAGACGCTCGTAACAAGCACGAACTACGGGCAGTTCCTGGGTAACTACCACAACCGCAATATCCATTGTGACCCATTTTTTCTTACCACAGATGACAGCTTGAGCAAGAGCGAACCTTGGCTTGTTTCGTGGCCCAGTCGCGTAGAGTGTGGAGGGAGGGAACGAGCAGCGAGTGTCAGAGAACAACATCCAGGTACAGTGATCAATCTCGTCTGGGGTAGATTCATGCTATCCTTACGTTGCTGAGAGGGAAAGTTGGACGTCATGAAATCCATTGACCTGAAGGAGAACGTCCTTCAGGATATCCTGGTGATATCCTGCGATGCTGAATGTGTCTCCCTGTTCAGGAAGAACCCCACACTCTTCCAGTGGTTCTGGCTGTCCAATTGACCAATTTCACCGTTGGATCTGATCCCAGGGTGTTATCCTAAGACGGTCTTCACACTGTAAGTATATAATCTAAGAAAGAGTCGAGTATTTCCTACCGAAACTGATGTTATGTGGCGAAGCTTCGACGTGAGCGGAGCGTGGCGAGCGGCGTCCTATGGTAGGTGTGACCACCTCACAACAGCCTCTCCCTCCCGATGTCCCACTAGCCTCAGATGACGGGTGGTGGGAGGCGAGGGTTGGTGACCCACACTGATCAGTAGGTCAGGGTCTTCTCTGGACCCTCCGTGTTGACCATCAGTCCAGGTCATCTCAGATGAATGATCTCGCGTAGTCTCATAACCTCAATGTTTCCCACACCATAAGTTGCAAATGTCTACAAACGACCTCTCTCTCTCTCTCTCTCTCTCTCTCTCTCTCTCTCTCTCTCTCTCTCTCTCTCTCTCTCTCTCTCTCTCTCTCTCTCTCTCTCTCTTTGCGGGCAGAATTGCGTCATAATCATCCGTGAATATGTAGCTAAGGATATAAGTACCCCCCTCTCTCTCTCTCCCATTCTCAAGTCGCTGAAAAAAATGAAAAAACAAAATAATTCCTACGAATGTTCTATATTGATGCACACTCCGTGGCTGTAAAAGTGATCTAAATATGAAGATTACTGGCAACAGAAACTATAACACGCACTACCATCTTATTTCTATGTCATGAAGCTTAAAAGAAAGAGGATCTTTCATGCCCAGAGTGGAATCGAAAACCTTCTACCCTATTAACTTTCTTGTGATCACCATCCCTTCGATCACCCATTTCCTTCAGTCATAACGTTGCTTTCTCCTCCCATTTCTTATCATCAGGTATCATTTCATGGCTCTCGTGAGCTGTGTATGTGCGTTTCACCTAAGATATGGAACAGCAACGCTTGGGAAACTGCTGCATCCAAAGGTTTCTCTGTAGATACCAGCCAATGGCCAAGGAGGAAGAGCCTCCTTCCTTATAGGATCATGATGGTATGTGTATATCTTAACACTCGGTCATATGCGTGCTTGATATCCACCTGTTGCATGATTCTGAAGTCTTGTAAACTTGGTCTACGTCCACTTTTTTTTCTCTCTCTCTTACACGCCAAAGACAGAGAAAGACTGCCTCCACTCAGGGATCAAACAGTGTCTAAAATACTCAGTTTCTTCTTGATATAGTTAATGATAACTTTGTCTGTTTGTCTGTTTGTTTGTTTGTGTGTGTTTGTGTGTGTGTGTGTGTGTGTGTGTGTGTGTGTGTGTGTGTGTGTGTGTGTGTGTGTGTGTGTGTGTGTGTGTGTGTGTGTGTGCGTATGACCTCATATTTTCTCTGGAAGTTTATCTCTTTTGCATTTGACCTTTTGGTAGCACCTTCTAACCTCCACTCTCTCCCTCGTCGACTGTACCCAAGTCCTTTAGGATGTAATCCCTGGAACAAGCACGGTGCTAATGAGCCTTACCATAAGAGACTGCTGTGTACCCGGTGGCAATTCAAGGGTACAGGATCGTTGTAACGTCTGCCTCTTTCAATACACCGCTAAACTTTGGAACTCTTTTACTGTCTCATACCTAAAACTTACTCTTTTCTAGAGGTCAGATATTCCACCCCTCCCCCAATTCTTTCCAAAACTCACGTTGAATTTTTCCTCATTTTCTTCCTAGTTCTTAATCTCTTAACCCCTTTTTCCACATTTCATTCTAAGCCTGTCCTCGATAAAGATCCTTTATGTCTATCCCTCATGGAAGGTTTGGACGTAAAAAAAGGGCCCTAAAATGATGCTATCGGTGTTTGGAAACGAGGACAATAATGAAGACTACCTTTTATACCAATCATTTTTTTCCCCAGGTAAAATTTCCTTCTTCGAGGACAAAAATGGGGTAAAACTTGATCATGATATCCTTAAGGCTCTAAGAATTCTACTCAGTATTCCAAAAAAAGCGACGTAGCTTTTACGTAAGACATAAGGTAAAAACGTGCGGTAAAGTCGGGGTTGGATATTGCGCATATGCATGTATGAGATCAGATAAGGTAAGCGGGGGATATCCCCGGCACGTGGACCTGACAGCACGTCCCCCACCAGACAGAACCGAACGGTGAGTGACAGCGGTGAACACATCCAATGAGAGCGACATCCCCCATTCCCCCAGCGCGCCTCTCTCGGATCCTCCGCAAAACTTGTTTGTTACTCCGCGTGACCATCACTTTGGCGCTGATTCACTCACGTCGATACATCAAAGGGACGTTCTCTTTCTTCCTTACTCCTCAGTACCTTCCGAGGAGGATCCATATTGGACGCAGACTGCATCTTGCCTCCATGAAGCAACGCGTTTAGAGTAGTTCGGTCGTGTTCGGAGCAGTGAGTGAAGCATTTTCCCGAAGCTTTGAGCAACAGTCGTTGCTCTTCGATACAAGGCAGCTCGAGGCTTCTGAAGCACTTCTGTCGAAGCTCTGGTCGAGGTAGCGACGAAGGCGTGGGCCACATCCTCAACCATGGCAGACGCGAAGGTAAACCCTCTACCCTGGAACTGTGTTACCTTCATCTCCAGCTGTGTTACCTTCATTTCCATCTGTGTTACGTTCTTCACCACCTGTGTTACCTTCATCACTACCTGTGTTACCCTCATCACCATCTGTGTTACCTTCATCACCATCTGTGTTGCATTCATCACCATCTGTGTTGCATTCATCACCATCTGTGGTTGCATTCAACAACACCTGTGTTACCTTCATCACCACCTGTGTTACCTTCATCGCCACCTGTGTTACCTTCATCACCATCTGTGGTGGTACATTCAACAACACCTGTGTTACCTTCATCACCATCTGTGTTACCTTCATCATCTCCATCTGTGCTACATTCATCACCATCTGTGTTACCGGCAACACCATGTATGTACCACTTCTCAGTGATCACACAGAACGTAGCCTGGGATGTGGGCAACTTTTAAGCCAGTCTGGTGGAGTGGGTTTAGTCACTGGTTTTCAAGTGATCCTGGGTTCGATCCACAACCATGTAGTGGTGATCGATTCATATATATATATATATATATATATATATATATATATATATATATATATATATATATATATATATATATATATACACGAAGATACACAAAAATATAGATGATAAGATGATACCAGGTAATAGATGATAATACACAAGGTATACGGTCTTGTAGAGAAGCTTTCTTATGACAGATATCACAACTCAAGCAGGAAGATGAGCCATCAGAAATACGAACAAATACACAAAAGATTTGCCGGAAAAAAAAAGAAAATGATTAATCTTTATTTTCTCTGTCTACCCCAGGTCCCTCTGATGGCAGCCGTGCTTCTCCGTGAGTCTACTGATAAGTGTCTACGCATGCAGAGTGCTGAAGAGTGTGACCTGGTGCCTCCTGAGTGCTGAAGAGTAGTGTGTCCTGGTGCCTTCTGAGTGCTGAAGAGTGTTGTGTCCTGGTGCCTCCCTGAGTGCTGAAGGGTAGTGTGTCCTGGTGCCTCCTGAGTGCTGAAGAGTGTGTCCTGGTGCCTCCTAGGTGCTGAAGAGTGTGTCCTGTGCCTCTCTGAGGCTGAAGAGTGTGTCCTGGTGCCTCCTAGGTGCTGAAGAGTGTGTCCTGGTGCCTCCTGAGTGTTGAAGAGTGTGTCCTGGTGCTTCGTGAGTGCTGAAGAGTGTGTCCTGTGCCTTCTGGTTGCTGAGAAGTGTGTCCTGGTGCCTCCCTAAGTGCTGAAGAGTGTATCCTGGTGTCTCCTTGGTGCAGAGGAGTGTGTCCTGGTGCCTTCTGAGTGCTGAAGAGTGTGACCTGTACCTTCCTGAGTGCTGAAGAGTGTGTCCTGGTGCCTCCTGAGTGCTGAAGAGTGTGTCCTGGTGCCTCCCTAAGTGCTGAAGAGTGTATCCTGGTGTCTCCTTGGTGCAGAGGAGTGTGTCCTGGTGCCTACTGAGTGCTGAAGAGTATGACCTGTGCCTTCCTGAGTGCTGAAGAGTGTGTCCTGGTGCCTCCCTGAGTGCTGAAGAGTGTGTCCTGGTGCCTTCTGAATGTGATGACCAATAGTAGAGAACTGGGAGGGAACGGTCAATACATCTGAGTCTATTAACTGTAGTGGGAGTCACCATTCCTGGTGGGGGGGTGTGATGGCCCCACTAACACGTAGCCGGCGCTGACTCTTCCCCCTCCGATATTCAGCCTTGCTGGGAATATGACAGCCTCCCTGGTCGATGGCTGGCTGCCTACCAGAGAGAGCGAGAGAGAGAGAGAGAGAGAGAGAGAGAGAGAGAGAGAGAGAGAGAGAGAGAGAGAGAGAGAGAGAGATTCATTCGTGAGTATGTGTCATACTTCCAGTGTTGTTGTGTTGGGCGCCCGTGGTGGCCAGAGGGGCCAAGTCTAACAGGACCCTCGGTTCAGGAGTCCAACTGGCGGCTGGGAAGTTGACATCCAGTACTGCCCTTGGCCCACAGGTCGACAGGGAGGTCGGAAGAGTCGACCATCTGGATGAACGCGATCTAGCTACCTCAGAAAACGGGTAAGTCGTCCGATGTTAATATGTTAATCGTTAATTTTCTCGCCATGTTGAGTTAATGTCCTGTGGCTTTGATGAGAATAATCGCTGAGAAAAAAAAAAATGAAAAACGTGCGTAAAAAAAGAAATCCTTCTGCAAATTTGTCACAAAACACACACACACACACACACACACACACACACACACACACACACAAGGCTCATACTCGTACATCACTACAGCATTCACTTAGGACTATATATGCATGTCACTAACGCGGTATCATCGTCCTTATTACCACCTCAACAGAACCAGAGACCGAAGCCTTACTACAGTGATCTTCACCGTGATTCCATCAACCATTCATCTTGGGGAGTCAGTCACCGCTACCTTGCGTGTAAGTTCCAAGAGTGCGAATGTCACCATGGCTCTTTAGCTTGTTTATGGATGGGGATGGTGAGGGAGATGAATGCGAGGGTATTGGAGAGGGGTGAAGGGTGTGGGGAGAAGGTTTGACAGGTCTGCAGTCTGTCAGGGTAACGTGGGATGTGAGTCAGTTACTATTTGCTGATGACGCGACGCTGGTGGCAGAAGCGAGTGAGAAACTGTAGAAGCTGGTTTCGCAGTTTGCGAGAGTTGAGAGCAAACGTGAAGAAAGTAAGGGTATGAGGTTTAGCAGTGGAGAGAGACTGGTTGTATGGAGTGTAAGGCTGAGTGGAGAGAACTCTGAGGAAGAGGATTATTCATTTTAGATATCCGGTAGCACAGACAAAATACAGCCATCTGAAACCATACTCCCAGTGTCATTACGAGTTATTCTTCCTCACGTCTGCTTTTATACCACCATCAGCACCATAAAACTGACTCAGAATATCACAGGAGGCTCACATGCCCGAAATGCATCTACCACTGTTAAGATACTAAACTCTTACCGTTCATTTTTTCTTATGTTTCTCCCACACAACATCAAAGCCAGATGTAGCTGGTTGGTTTCTTCAACGCAACAGAAGTCCCATATGTTAAGGCATCTCTCTTTCTTTCTCTCTCTCACTCTCCCTATATGCGTATAAGTGTGTGTGTGTGTGTGTGTGTGTGTGTGTGTGTCAACTATTCATACACCTATCTGTTCTGTATGTCATGAGAAGGGTTCACGAACTTATACTTTTAAACAGTTTCTCTCTCTTTGACTTGTTCACAATCAGCGAGTCATGACAGCCTGGTTGACCACGAAGGCAACAGGTGATCGAGCATACACGATAAATGCGTGATCGACTCGTCTTGTCATCTTGAATTCCAGGTTGTCACCATAAATCTTGGACAGGCAGTGTGGACCATCGATTTTGGTGACCAGTCTACCCACATGACAGGCGCATACAGTGAGTTGATTCTAGTATACTTTATCTCGACGTTCGATATTAACGTGAAGTATGATCTTATCGAGTATGACTTACTAATGGTGTTACAGAGTATACCTAAGTATGATATGACACCGTGTGCTTAGGCATGATCATCACAGTATATCTAGGTATGATCATAGACAATATACTGCAACATTATCATCTCACAAATGACACCCAGGTGTATAACACTCTACTCCTAAGTGTGACACAACACAGTATACTTCGGTAAACCGTTGCTATGTGTGTGTAATGGTCTGCGAAGAGAAAATGAGAGCGAAGTTAAGTTTAGAACAGGTAACCCAAAGAGAGGCGAGAACCTTGTCAAATACACTCACTGTATGAATGATAATGGCTGGGACAATGATATAGGAGTGCGTATATTCCTTCATAGTGTTCTCCAGATGAACACTAGTAATAAGGTACAGAATATATATATATGTACATATATATGTATAATTGGGAGTGGGGGTTAGAAATTCTCCCCTCCTTTTACTTTCTCAAAAGTAGGAACAAAGAAAGGGGCCAAATGAGGATATTTTCCCCCCACTATGGCTCAGTCATCTGTTCTTGGCACCGCCTCGCTAACGCTAAAGATGGCTAACATGTCTGAAAAAAAAAGAAAAAGATATCTGTATATATCTAGATACATATATATCATCTATCTTTCTCTTTCCTTTTTTCTTCTCTCTCTCTCTCTCTCCCTTTTCGTCGCAGCCCAAACCGTCGTGCGGTCTTACACGTACGTTAGTGTTGGCGTCTTCAGAGTCCAAGGGAAACTGAAGAAGCACTTACAATCCCCACACATTGTGACCCGAGTGGTCACGGTGAAACCTCCCCTGACGACCAAGCCAACCACGACTACTTCCACCACGACCTCGACCACAACCAGAGCCCCAACCGAGCATCCCCCTCACGCCACCTGCCCCTCCGACTGTTGCTGCTGCCACAGTAAGTATGAACATCTTTGGTTAAGAGTCGTGAGCGAGTGCCATCGACAATTGATAATATAAGCCATTTATGTCCACCGTATTCCCACGACTGTTTATTTGTCCAGACACCCTTCGCTGTTCTGTTCGTCTCAAAGGGTTACTAATGTATGACGCTGTAGTCTCCATTCCTTGGAGGTGAGGCTGGAACTGCCTGGTCATTATGAGGTAGCTGTTTACAAGGTGGGATTTAGTGTGTTTGGGAGTTGGGATGAAATGGTCAGGGGGTCAGGTGCTGTGACCTCACTGTAGGGAATGTGTATACAACTGTACATTAATGTCCTTATTGTAAGTGTATTAAGAAGGGCAGGAACTGCCTTCGTCATGTGTTGAGTGCATGAATTCCATAGTTTCAGTTACTGTTTGCTCTCATGTTTGATGTAGTTCATGAAATGGCACTGATAAAACACCGCGTCCACTATCTGTCAGGATCCTGCAATAGCCTAGGACTTAAAACCATTGGACCCTCTCCCTCAAGTCTTTTCCGGGCTTTCACGACTCAAGTCGACCCTCCTTTATCATCAATTTAATCTATTCTTCATTTTAGATAAGACTTCACAATGGCAGTTGATATGATGATACAGATGAGAAATATATGAAGGGATAATGACTTAGACATCTAGTAAGCCCACTCTATTATCCAGGAGGAGCATCTTTCCATTCATTCACCTCCACGTACAGCCATTATCTGTATGTCTGTGTGTATGTCTCCCCCTCACCATACTCAGTGATGCTTCGCCAACCCTCTGTGTCGCTACGGGTGTGTGTATCTCTCTCCCCTCCGAGAACACTTTTACACACATCAAAAGCTCAGACCTGATCATATCTTCCCACCGCAGGGAGAAGTGAGGATAACCCACACTTCGCCGGATACTTCCTGGCGTTTTTTATCATTAGCCTCGTCATTCTGTTGATCGTCTTAACGATCAACCTGGTCGTCTTCGCCATAACCCGGGACATAGTGAGGGTCATCTAAAAGCCCTCAGGCGCCCATCCTCCACCAACAGGAGAGTCCACAGGCGCCAGCTAGTGTCTCTCTGTGGATGATAGATATTTTGGCCCGTCGGTCACATCCATCCTCCTGATAACCACATTGGTCTAACGACAAGAATGTCACCACCACTGTGGTCAACGACAAGCACGCCAACACCATCGTGGTCAACGACAAGGACGCCAACACCATCGTGGTCAACGACAAGCACGCCAACACCATCGTGGTCAACGACAAGCACGCCAACACCATTGGGGTCAACGACAAGGACGCCAACACCATCGTGGTCAACGACAAGGACGCCAACACCATCGTGGTCAACGACAAGCACGCCAACACCATCGTGGTCAACGACAAGCACGCCAACACCATTGGGGTCAACGACAAGCACGCCAACACCATTGGGGTCAACGACAAGCACGCCAACACCATCGTGGTCAACACCAGCGATCACCCTCCCAGTGTGGTCAAACCACATGTGTTGGATGGTGTCCCACTTCGCCTTTGAAAAAGCAATGTAACTCCAAGCCACCTCTCATCTTGGCCTGTCTATTTCCCTGTTGTCTAACCAATACAGTTTCGGCTTTTGGCAAGCCCATCTTATTTGGGATAAGAAGAGAGAGAGAACCACGTTCCATATTGACATGTCACACCTTTCCTACAAACACAACCTCACTTATGACCAAGAGTTATCATAACTACACCTTCCTCCTCTGCCTTGTATGATTCAAACCTTCATGCCTTTTTCTTACACGACAGTGTGTCCTTTCACTTCACGTCCTACTTAGGAAAAAAAAAGAATACCCCATAGATGATGGGTTAGTGTGTTCTGGTTGCAGTTAAAAGGAGATGTTTTTAACATTCTAATCAGTTTTTAACTTGTTCACCACACAATCGTATGTAAATTATTCCTACACTGTAATCTCTTTTTTTTTTAATCATGCTTTTCTTAAGTTGTTTATGTTCTCTTTCTTTCGTTTCTTTTGCTCGTGTTTTTTGTCTGATGTCCCCATGAATCACCTAACATTCTACGAGTGTTACTTCTGTTGCTATAGGAAAGATAAATGAATCCCTGTATTATTCTATAAGACCCCCTCCTGGTAATTATAATCATTTGCCCTAATTAGTTCAATAAAACAGCTAGATACAGTGATAATCCTCCTTTGTGTGATATTATAGATACTGATAATTCATTCGTTCGTTATATATATATATATATATATATATATATATATATATATATATATATATATATATATATATATATATATATATATATATATATATATATATATATATATATATATACATATAATATATATATATATTGGTTAATACGTGCTGTTAACGCTTTGTCTACATGGACAAGATAAAACCCATCACAACCTTCACAAGAAACATTATACATCCTGCCAGTCACAACCTAAAGACCATGTTGGATAAGATGTCTTTGTGCTTTTTACTTTGCATATAACAGCACGACACAGAGACACGAACTCAACAGTCGCCTTTATTGACCCATAGTCTCTTATTCTTTGAGAAACTCAAGGACTTCTGGCCAATGAGTCTACAAAAGTGTAGACCTTGTGAGTGCTATATCGACCCTTCCGATGAGCTTTAAGATACAATGACTATGCGTCAAGCTTCTCTTTCTACCCTCTCATATGTTTTACCATTTTTACCAATAATATTCAAGACGTACTAGCCCGACGCCCTCTTATTTTAGCACAGTATCCCACTCTCTAGTATACCATGCAGTGATTCTGTGGTATTCTCATGCACACGGGCATGTCCGTGAAAGGTCACTGGAAATAAAACTATAACCAGACTTACTCGTGTGTATGTGTAATATCATTTATAGTCACCCACAGATATATATTTTCTTTGAAGCTACTGCTACAAAAGAAAATGTAATTTGTATGATAGCTTATCTAAACTATATAAAATCATTGAAGAATCATATCAGATTTGCTGGCGTAATACAACAGTTAAAACTGGCCCTATAGAATCTTGAAAATTCTTGCTAACCAATAAAGTGTACACCATAAGAATATTTGTGCGACCAAGTGTGCCTGTTACCTTCTATTTTTGAAAAATCTATCAGAGTATTGGCCTATCATCCACTATATTCACCATTTTGTATGAAGGTTCTCGTTGTAATTTTTCATATAGACTGTAGATACCATCTGAAATATTATGATTGATATGTGTGCCAAACCTTCCCCTTAAACTATCTGCTTCCTTTGATTATGAGTGAAATAATCATTACTAATATACGGTTGGTGATAAGTTTGTGTTTTCGCATGATCACTTAATAATTGCTAGAAATAAATAACACTCTGAAAATGACCAGAGTAAGTCTTTAATATATCAGACTTAGAGTACCAAAAGCGTTTATCCCTATCATCACTATATACTGAACGTTTCACATTCTAAAAAGTCAATTTCAATCATGATATATTTTTCCTAACTACACACTTTTCAACACCTCTCTTACACCTACACTATAGAAACACTACCCACCTGACACTCTACGATGCCCATCTCCATTATCAACCATGGACAAAAGCTGTCTCAAACACATTCTACAAAACCTCTCCTCACTCGCCACTTTACTGCGAAACCTCTCCTCACTCCCCACTTCACTGCGAAACTTCTCCTCACTCCCCACTTTACTGCGAAACTTCTCCTCACTCCCCACTTTACTGCGAAACTTCTCCTCACTCCACACTTTACAAATCTTCTCCCTAGTGCTCACTTTAACAAAAATCTCCATCTACATACACTACTCACTCTCTTCAAAACTTCTCCCAAGTATATACCATAGCATACCTCTCCCCACAGTCACTTTGCACCAAAAGCGGGCCATCATTCGGAAGCAAATGGAATATGTCTCCATCTACACCATCGACCCATCCTCACTTTCACACCAGGGGTACGGCATCATCATGGTCATCTTCAACACGTCCTCGAAAAGAGCCGAAATCAAGCTTCAAAGGCTATATACACATTACCCCAAAGGCCATAGGCCATCATCACTACACTCTTGTCTTTACCACACCACTGACGTCACTGGTCTTTCACGCGACCCACATAGGTCAATGGCTATCTTCACTACACACCATATTCCGGTTCAGGTCAAGGGCCATCATCATCACTACACTCTTTTCTTCATTACACTACTATTGACACTACTGATCTCCGGCGTGATCCATAGGTCACAGGTCATCTTAACTACTTCGAAGATACGTTTGGCCTGACCCTAACGAGTCAGGTCCAATGGATCTTGAATATGTTCCAGGTGAAAAGTGCGGATTGTTTAAGAAATATCAAGAGGAAAAATGATAAAGGGAGCTGTGAAGAATGGTTCCCACACTCGAAGGCAAACATAACAATGAGAACAGACGGAGGAGGACATGAAAAACCACCCCTCACCCCACTTCATGATTTACAGAACATCTCCCCAGGACAGTGCAAAATGTCTCCTCCCCCACTCTGTTGATTTACAGTGTCTCTTTCCGTAACACGTTTTCCAAACCTCCAACCCTCCACCTCCCTCGCTACCATGTACTGTCTCCACATTACAAAAAGAAAAACTTTCTCCACCACGCCACAAAACCCTCTTCCCACTTCATGCTTTACACAGGACCCACCTGCACCATTAACTTCACCACATCTCCTCAGTAGATACTTTACAAAACCCTCTCTACCACTACATCATCCACCTTCCCTCTTCTTATCTCAGATATCTCTTCCCCACGTGACAAGACCTATAAGAAAAGGCGACTAAAAGGGGAGGGGGCGGGGCTGGGAATCCTCCCTTCCCGTTTTCTACTTTCCAACAAAAAAAGGAACAGAGAGCGGGGCAAAGGGTCGTAGAAGGTGACTAAAAGTGGAGGGAGCTGGGGGCTGGAAATCCTCCCCTCCCGTTCTTTTAATTTTCCAAAAGAAGAACTGAGAAGGGGGCCAAGTGTGTGTGTGTGTGTGTGTGTGTGTGTGTGTGTGTGTGTGTTTTACTAAGATGTCCTTGACGTCGAAACGGACAAAGATACAAATCCTGGCTACCGATCTTTGAGAATGCGTCACTTAACTAAATTTACATACATCCTATGAGCAATATTGAGGAAGATCGAGGGTGTGATACAGATCGCGACGAATACAGACATAGATGATGAAAGTATATAATATCTTCAGAGTCTTGGTGATAGTGTGGGTGTGTTGTGGGTGGATGCTGGTGAAGAGGCATCTATGGCGTAGGGAAAAGGAGTTGACACGGAAGCTACTAGCTCAACATGCTGCCCATTATGCCACTAGGATATGGTTGGCGTCATTCCCTCTGCTCAAGTGGTTCGTCACCATCCCGCCGACCCCGTCCATCGCTCGGGAACGAAGTTTCGTGCATGGAATCCCCATCTTGGGACCTGTGTTGTCCTCGTACCAGACAGTGCAAAGATTACGAGTCTTAGTTGGGGAAGAACAGTCCATTATCCACGAGTGTACCTTGGCTCTGGTTATGCTCGTGCTGATATCAGCTACGGTCTTCCTCACACAATCAGCATTCCCCTGGCGTTACCTGACGCAGGTGTGGTTCCAGCTGCGTAAGATGCGGCTAGCGACATACTCTGGCTCAGTTTCGTATATCACCCAGTCAACGGATGCGTCTCGGTTCCATGGAAGTACCCCAGTCCATGGAGGTGGCCCCACCTTGCACGTCTTCCCCAGGCCCCGTCAGAGCCCCGCGTCGCCAGTGCTACACGAGAATTCTTGACAACTGGCTCTAGTGTACACGGTGCGAGACCTTGATTCTGGGGAGCTGTGAGGCAACCTGTGACTCATGTGGAGCCCCAGCTCGTCCTCCTTAGTGCTTGAGCACCAGCAAGGTCGTCAAGCACAACTGGGTCAGAGGGAAAGCACCCGGCTCGAGATGTCGAGTGTGTAGATTGGAAGTTGTAAAACGTTCCCCACATGACTGTTGGTGCTGCTGGTGTCACATGTCGGCCCATGGCACTTGTGTCGGTCGCGTGACAAACGCCTGTCACTTCGGGAAGCTGAGGAGATTCACCTTCCCACCCGACTGCATTCGAATGAAGTTTTCGAAGGGATGCCTCACCAGGGAACTTCTGATGCCTGATTGTAAGAACTGGTGTCCTGTTCTGGTCATAGGGAACAGAAGGGCAGGGTACGGGAAGGCACTGGATGTCTTAGCTGCCTTCCGCAAAGCTCTGAACCCTGCATAGGTGACGGACATAACAGACAGCACCCCAGAGGCGGCCTTGGAATGGTGTCGTTTCTTACCCTCCCATCTCAACTGCCGAGTGATATCGGTTGGCGGAGACGGGACTGCAAGTGCGGTATTGAACGCCATCCACGACATGAATCTAGAGAGACACCCCGATGTTGCTATCCTCCCAACGGGCACGGGAAACGATCTGTCTAACGTTCTTGGTTTCACCTGCGACAAACGTTTCCGTGTGAGGGACTACCTGACGTAGCTAGATCTGGCAGTACCGACCAAACTGGATAGGTGGAGGATTGAGTTCTCCAGTGGCAGAGGACGGTTCACCAAGTTCATGAATAACTACCTCGGCCTTGGAGTGGATGCCCAGATCTGCCTCGCCTTCCACCGCTCACGTAACAAGAGTCCGTAGCACATGTCGGACATCCACGGCTTGAACAAGGTCCTCTACTTTGCCTACGGCTGTGAAGAAAACGTGGAGCGACAGTGCACGAACGTGAACGAGAGCCTTATTGTTCGTATGGACGGTGAGATCGTCCACCTGCCTAACTTCAGCGGCCTTGTTGTTCACAACATACCCAGCTGGGGTAGCTGTTTAAACCCCTGGACCATGGGTGAGGGAGGAGATCAAGCTCCCAAGCAAGACTATAGTGATGGGTTGATGGAAGTCTTCGCTATACAGTCTTGCCTCACCATCGGCTTGTTCTATGCCGGCGTCGGTGGACCCATCAGGCTCGGCTAGTGTTCCTCCCTGGAGATCCGGCTGATGGAGAGCACAGCAGTGTAGATTGATGGGGAACCGTGGGCACAGACGCCTTGCCTTATCAAGATATCTCATGGTTATCAGGCGAAGGTGCTTCTTCAGGAAAGAACCCGAAAGAAATGAAATTCCAGATGAGAGAGAGAGAGAGAGGAGAGAGAGAGGGATATGAATGATTAAAGGGTAGAGTGACAAACAAGAGTAATGAATGGACGAGAGAGAAAAGAGGACACTGTCTGTGTGAGGTGTGTGAGGTGTGTGTGTGAGAGATATGAGGTGTGTGAGGTGTGTGTGTGTGAGGTGTGTGTGTGAGAGATGAGGTGTGTCAGGTGTAAGGTGTGTGAGAGATGAGGTGTGTGAGAGGTGTGTGTGAGAGAGATGAGGTGTGTGAGGTGTGTGTGTGAGAGATGAGGTGTGTGAGGTGTGTGTGTGAGGTGTGTGTGTGGGGTGGAGGTGTGGTTGTCTTGCTGTCGTCTGCTCCTCCCTGTGAGGAGGGAGGGAGTGGTAGGACGTGCTCACTAACAACCTCTGTTCTTGAGTCTAATAAGATTCTTGACCTTTATAGGTAGTGTTGTTGTCGTGAGAGCTCGACCAAGGTGGTACCATGCCTCATCCCTCCCCCAACAGCCTCCTCCACCACCTTGTTATTTCTTATCTCTTGCGTCGTTTTTTTCTTCTTTTTTTTTCATCTTCTCCTTTTTTTACTAAATCATTTCCAGTGTCTTGCCTGTTTACTCCCATTCTCTGCTCTGTTTCTCGGTTCTTTTGCCCTCTACTTTTCGATGTTTGGTTATTACTGTGTTGATTTCATGAATATTATAATGACACAGGTGTGTTTTTGTGTAATGATCTGTACACGAAGGCCAGACTTCCACTCCAACGTAAATACCAACATTCTCTCTCTCTCTCTCTCTCTCTCTCTCTCTCTCTCTCTCTCTCTCTCTCTCTCTCTCTCTCTCTCTCTCACACACACACACACACACACACACACACACACTAAAAGGGAAGGAAGCGGAGGGCTGGAAATCCTTCCCCCTCGTTTTTAGTTTTCTTAATGAAGGAACAGAGGCGGGGGCCAAGTGAGGATATTCCCTCAAAGGCTCAGTCGTCTGTTCTTAGCGCTACCTTGCTAACGCGGGAAATGGCGAATAGTATGAAAAAAAAAATATATATATATATATATATATATATACACACATATATATCATTCACGTATATCTCAGCATATTTTAGAGGTGGCGTATCCCACAAGAGAACTGAGGCAGAGGGAAGCTTCGACAGGCTACAAGATTTTTCACTCCCCCTGAAATTCCCACAAATATATTGCTTTTGATGTCCGTTGCCGACGGCAAACCTTCCCTGAAAATATGAACCCCACGAGAAGTTTAGAACAAGTTAAAAAGATAAAGTAAGTTGGGGATGAAAGGCGATGGGGGGGCTGGAGAGGGATGGGACTAGGGGAGAATGGGGGGGTGGAGGTTGAGGGTTGAAGAGTGATAGGGGGATGTCGAAAAAGGATGGGGGCCTGGGGCTTCAAAGGGAAGAGGCTGGAATGGGGAGGTTGGACATGGAAGGGATGGATGACTGGGCCAGGGGCATATATGGCTCAGAGGGACGGGTCTGGCACAGGAAGGAGGAGGAGGAGGAGGAGAGACAGGTGAGAGTGGAATAGAGACGGGGCCATGGCATGACGGAGGAAGCGAGTCAGCAGACGAGGTGGTATGATGTAGTGAGGTGTTGGGGAGAGGCAGCTCGGCTCGAGACGAGACGGTACGGCCATTGGTATAACCTGGAGGAGCGCTGCCGGCCTCCTAAGAGTGAGAGGACATGAGGGGGTCCTGACGGGGAGGGTGGTGTGTGAGGGAGCTTGTTAGTGGCTCTGGGCACACAGCGCCGGTGCTACGGTGTGCATCCTAAGGGAAGAATGTTACCTCATTACTGTGGTGAAGGAGGAGTGTCGTCGGAGGGGAGAGGGCATGAGGGAGAGTGTGTGTGTGTGAGGAGGGGGTGTGGGAAGGGGTGGTGTAGTATGAGGGAATGTAGGAGGGAGAGAGTATGAGAACGTTTCGGACAGAGAGAGGGGGTATGAGGGAGTGCTTTCGAGGGGGAGTATGAGGGTGTGTTGTTGGGGAAGGGATGTGAGGGAGTGTTGGAGGGAGAGGTGTATGAGGGAATGTTGGAGGAAGAGGGTAGGGTGAGTGTCGGAGGAGGAAGGCATCAATGAGTGTTGGATGGGGGAAAGTAAAGTGGAGTGTTGGAGAAAGAATATGAATGAGTGCTGGAGGTGGGAGGGTATGAGTAAAGGTAAGAGGGGGAAGAGAGTATGAGTGAGTGTTGATGACCCGGGCGCTACACAGGCGTGTCCATAAGCAGGCAATGTGTGTGTGTGTGTGTGTTTGGATATGATGCAAATCTGCTGTTATACGTAAAGATGTGTTGATGAGTGTGTGGTATTTGGTTATGTGAGGGACATAGTGTCTCGATATGAGGCATGGAAGCTCGCGGCATGAGGATCATGAGGCTGTGTGAGTGAAGACGTCCATAAATATTTTCTCGAGCGATGGTTCTACACACACACACACACACACACACACACACACACACAGCCCCTCCAAAGTAGACCATTGAACTCCTCCCTTATCATTGTACCTTGACCCACCCACTGGTTTTCACTCACCCACCGCCACCTTCGCCTTCTGCTGCGCTCTCTTCCTGTCCCCTGCCTCCCATCCCCCAGTCTCACGTGCGCTGACAGCGGCTGATAGCAGGCTGACGCCGGGCTGACAAGCACCGACACCTGACAACACCCGGGAAGGTGACGTGAGTGCGAGGCTGTCCGGGGGGGGCTGTCCTCTCCCTCCTCCCGTGGAAGAGGCCCCGGCTGGCGCATAATCTGCCGTGATGGCCCCACTCACTCGGGATAATGCCGTCATTCCAAATCCTGATGTTATAATCACATTATCTCAGGCTAGCCAGAGTCACAAACCCACCCCCAGGTAACAGCAAGGCAGGGAAATGTATTAGCATTCATTATTCACGGGGCCATAAGTTTCTATAATCTTCCTTAAGAATCTTAAGGCAAAAATGTAATCGTTTAGAGTTGGATTATCGTCTCCACTGCAATAACCCCGCGCTTCGTGACGTCAGTGGAAAAAAAAGAAAGAATCGGTGACGTCACGAATACTCTGGCCAATCAACGTCGAGCACAAAGCCCATGGCGCCAACAGGATTTACAATGATTATCATTTTTCCTTTTAAGTCGGCCATGTGCCTGACTTTTTTTAAAACATTTCATTTTACCAAAAAAGTTTATGAAATATTCAGGGACGTTTGAAAAAAAAGAGATAGAATACGAAATGAGCGAGTAACATGTATTGAATTTGATTATGAATATCGTTCTTTCTGAATATAGGCTGAATATTCCAATATCACTGAAGATCGTCTTTTAATGCTGAACTATCGTTCGACAATCTTCATCGTTCCGTTCATTTTTAAACAACGCTAACTGGTGATTAATATCCAAATGACGCAATTGGAGGTCATCTTCCATTACCTAACCTAACCTGACCCAACCTAATCTACACTAACTTAGCCAAACTTGACCTCAAAGAACTGACCTAAGCTGACCTTGGTTTATGGAAGACAATTCTGTATTCGCTTTGCCAAGCAATGACCTACGCTGGCCATACGTACACACACACACACACACACACACACACACACACCTTCCTCAGGTGTATGCCGTGGTGAACAGACGTAGCCAGCCACCTCTTCTGTCACCCACGAGTAACAGGGAAAAAAAGAGAAGAAAGAAACGCGTTCCTTCAGGAAACTGAAATAAGTAACAACCTCTTTGAAGTACAATATACAGAGGGAGGAGGGCCGTATTGGTGTTCGTGACCACAGTGTGTGTGTATGACGCTCAGTGTCACACTGCGTTGTGTTATCAGTGTCAGTTTCTGACGCTGTGTGTATTGCTCTCCTCCTCCTCTTCCTCCTCCTCCTCCTCCTCCTCCTGCTCCTCCTCCTCCTCCTGCTCCTCCTCCTCCTCCTCCTCCTCCTCCTGCTCCTCCTCCTCTATTTCGCTGTTTAATACTGACTGCTCTATGGCGCTGAGGCACAACGTTCAGCGCTATTTATAGCGTGTGTGTGTGTGTGTGTGTGTGTGTGTGTGATGATGCGTGCTCACTTTACCTGCTAAATAGGACGTATTGCATTTCACTCTGTGTGTCATACAATGCCTGTCGTTATGTGTGTGTGTGTGTGTGTGTGTGTGTGTGTGTGTGTGTGTGTGTGTGATACAGTGCGCGTCTGCAGTATTGTATTAATGGCACTGCTTACAGCAGTGTCCGTATGCATCATCCTGTGCGCAGTTGAACCTTCACCCTTGTGTATATGCTCCAGTGTACGTGGCACTGTAATCACTGCTCCGCGTGAGGCACTGCGTGGCTCATCGACTGTGGTGGGGCACTGTTGTGTGAGCAGGTCGTGGGGCCACTGTGTTACAACTCCTCTGTCTGTGCCATTGTGAGTCTGACATGCTCTGAACTCTAGTCTCTCACAACCTCCCCCTAGCTATTTACAGCTCTTACCTCCAGGGTCAAACACCCGTATGTGAAATTGTTGAAAGTGTTTTTCTTTTGTTTTTTTCCGCAGACACGAAAATATCGTTACACTGTATGTATATATATATATATATATATATATATATATATATATATATATATATATATATATATATATATATATATATATATATATTGACCGTGAAACTAGCGCGGGTGATGAAATGTATTCGCTCCTCTTCCATCTCTCTCTCTCTCTCTCTCTCTCTCTCTCTCTCTCTCTCTCTCTCTCTCTCTCTCTCTCTCTCTCTCTCCTCCTGCTCTTGCTCTTGCCTTTTGGCCTCTCCTTGTGAGGAGGAGGAGGAGGAGGAGGGGAATTTCGCTAGGAGGGGAGGCCCATTTCTTCCTCCCTTGAGATGTGAGGAGAGGCGAGTCTGCCTCACCCTGTAGTAATGTGAGGGGAAGGAAGACATGGGGAAGACGAGGTAAATTTCTCTCTCACACTTCTGACGATTCGTGTATATAAGTCGCGGAACTTGAGTCCCTGTGTTGGGGGGGCGCTACTTCAAGTGCCATGAGAGCGCAATGAAGATAACATGGTGCTCAATACACCAATAACTAACACAGACTAAGCGAGTTCATCAAGCAAAGATAGAATCATTATGGTCGTCAGTGTTTAGAATTAAAGGGAAAGATCCCCCAGGGTCAGAAATGTCACTAAATCCCACATTTTGTTACGATGTATTTAAGAGAGCTGACCGCACAGGAAGGGAATTGTGTTTGACGTGGTTAATTCACATGGTAACTCACCAGGACATACACTTCCACGAGAGATAGAGACACCAGTGTCTTTCTAATGACCCTAGTGAGAACACAGATGAAAGATAAACAGTCACTACTCCATACTGACTTTGATCATCGTTAAACGTATGTCTGAGGTATGGTGATTCGCGAGTACGTAGTTTAAACGACAGAAAAATGATCAAGTATTTGGGAAGTTCCTGGTATATGACACCATATGTTTATTCTCAGCAGAATTATGAACGCCAACAGCAAGATAAATGAATTATAGTCTAAGTTCTAAGATACCTTTTTTCGATTGCTCGGAAGATCTTCGCCAAGACAGAATCATCCTTGGGACCTTAGCCAAAACAGAGTCATATTACGTTGGCCTGAGACGTTCCTACAAAAACCTTTTCAAGCAGTTTGGTGAGGTAGAATACGAGAAAACAACACCGACTTCTCAGTTAAAGGAAAAAGGTGTATGGGTCATTGTGGAATGATCTTAGGTTGGCACTGAAACTCAGTCTTCATTCGGCCACTTACGTAGGCAGGCGGGTGGCGTAAGCTGCTGAGGGTGAAGCATTAGGTCGGGTCAAGATCCCAAAGGTCATGTAATACGAACAAAAGACTGTCGCTCCATCATGTGAAACACCACAGGCTATAGGAAACATAAGCGATCAAGAGAAAAACATGCATATATATATATATATATATATATATATATATATATATATATATATATATATATATATATATATATATATATATATATATAGTAATCTGTTCAAACACCAGATATATTAAGTTAAAAGCTGATGCGTTGATTGCATACGTTCAAATGAAAAATCCGTCTGTAGTGGCATTATTAGATCCATAAATAAAGAAAGAGTTTCTGATGAAAAAGGATAAAACTCCAGGGAATGATATTTGGTACAATGATGAACACCACGTGGAATATAGGTTGTTCTACGGGGGGAACTTGTGTTTGTTCTACGTAGGGAACAAAGGTAATGTTCTACGTAGAGAAGGAAGGTTGTTCTATGTAGGGAACGGAGGTTATTTTACGTAGGGAAAGGGAGTTTGTTCAACAAAGGATACAGATGTTGTTCTACAAAGGAAATGAAAGATGTTCTGCATGGGAAATGATATTGTTTTATACATTAAACGGAAATTGTTCTTCAAAGGAAACGAAGTTTGTTTTACATGGGAAATGAAAATTGTTATACATGAGAAGCGAAGGCTGTTCTACATAAAAAACGGAAAAAACTGGTCTATATAAAACAGAGACTATATCATACTCAGAACATCGAGTACAGAGAAACAAAACCTGTTCTCTTGATGAACATCATGAACAGTAATGCAATGGACTCGACTATATATGCACCTCGAAGACAATGAGTGGAATCCTATGTGTTACCTGAAGAAATATGAAGACACTGGGAGACAGCGAGATGGAACTGTGCCACAAGCAAGATCTTTGTCATCCACAAAACCTCACCCTCAAAAACCATATCGAGAGGAAGGCAACAGAACCCAGCATCAACCAACACGAGACAGTAATGTCTAAGAGGAGATAACTAATGCTACTAACTTCCCACAAAGTGTTGATACATCTCTGTGAGTCAAGTGAGGAAAGTGGGGGAGGTAAGGATCACATTCTCCCCCTTTCTGTGTATAGGAGAGGACACTCCTCCAACTCCTACTCCTCCTCCTCCAACTCCTACTCCTCCTCCTCTTCCTCCTCCTCATCTCGTCTTGGTCTGCGACCTAACTCTATTGCTCCTTCGTCAGTCACTCAAGTTGTCTGAACCCGCAACGCACATGGCCTTTCACTATAGCCTTCCCTCGTGCGCTTTGTATCCAAACGCGCTAGTCAAGTGAAGCAACTTTACTTGGGATACGCTTCCGTAAACACACACACCCACACACACACACACACACACACACACACACACACACGTACTATCTCGTGGAAACCACCACCAGGAATGGTGCTGGTGCTTAATAGTGGATTTACGTGCCTTTTGCAAGTCTCCTTCCGAGGCTACGAGACACACCCTCTCCCTCTGATATCCTTTACACCCTCGCCTTCATTCCTTCCCACTTTTCCCCCCTCTCTCTCTCTCTCTCTCTCTCTCTCTCTCTCTCTCTCTCTCTCTCTCTCTCTCTCTCTCTCCTCAACCACCACCTCCTCCTCCTCCTCCTTCTACCACCTTGCCCTCGAACCCTCCAGCTTTAAGAATGCTTCCTGAAGATCTTGTGGTTGTAAGTCGCCTCATCCCTTTCAACGCCTGGTGCCTCCATGCCCGTACATTCAACTGACAGCACGTGATAGCCGCCTGCCAAACACCCGTGAGTATTGAATGACTTCACACACACACACACACACACACACACACGCACACACGCAGTTAAGAGGCAACATAATCATGCACTATTAACAATGACTGATAGACTTACCATATCCTCAAGGGTCGCTGGCAATACTTGGTTGGGTCTGTGGATGCTGTGGTAGTGTGTATAATCCTTTGATTCTGGGATGTCTCGCGTCATCTACACTGGCAACACTGGCACTAACGACTCTTGGCACTGTTATCACTGGCACTGACACCCCTGGCACTGTTATCACTGGCACTGACACCCCTGGCACTGTTATCACTGGCATGGACACCCCTGGCACTGGTAGAACTAGCACTAACACATATGGCACTGGTAGCAGGGACAGTGACACCCCTGGCACTGGTAGCAGGGACAGTGACACCTCTGGCACTGGTAGCAGGGACAGTGACACCTCTGGCACTGGTAGCAGGGACAGTGACACCTCTGGCACTGGTAGCAGGGACAGTGACACCCCTGGTACTGGTAGCAGGGACAGTGACACCCCTGGTACTGGTAGCAGGGACAGTGACACCCCTGGCACTGGTAGCAGGGACAGTGACACCTCTGGCACTGGTAGCAGGGACAGTGACACCTCTGGCACTGGTAGCAGGGACAGTGACACCTCTGGCACTGGTAGCAGGGACAGTGACACCCCTGGTACTGGTAGCAGGGACAGTGACACCCCTGGTACTGGTAGCAGGGACAGTGACACCCCTGGCACTGGTAGCAGGGACAGTGACACCTCTGGCACTGGTAGCAGGGACAGTGACACCTCTGGCACTGGTAGCAGGGACAGTGACACCTCTGGTACTGGTAGCAGGGACAGTGACACCCCTGGCACTGGTAGCAGGGACAGTGACACCCCCTGGCACTGGTAGCAGGGACAGTGACACCCCTGGCACTGGTAGCAGGGACAGTGACACCCCCTGGCACTGGTAGCAGCGACAGTCACACCCCTGGCACTGGTAGCACCGGCAGTGACACCCTTGGCAGTGGTAGCAGCGACAGTGACACCCCTGGCACTGGTAGCAGCGACAGTGACACCCCCTGGCACTGGTAGCAGCGACAGTAACACTCCTGGCACTAGTAGCAGGGACAGTGACACCCCTGGCACTGGTAGCAGGGACAGTGACACCCCTGGCACTGGTAGCATCGACAGTGACACCTCTGGCACTGGTAGCAGGGACAGTGACACCTCTGGCACTGGTAGCACCGGCAGTGACACCCCTGGCACTGGTAGCAGCGACAGTCACACCCTTGGCACTGGTAGCACCGGCAGTGACACCCCCTGGCACGAGCAGCAGCGACAGTGACACCCCCTGGCACGAGTATCTCTATCACTGTTCCTCTCACTGACTGCGTCCATGTCACTTCCCTGAGGACGAACTGTTCACCAGGGCCGCTAGCAGACGTCAGTAGGTAGTACGCGAACAAGGGAACCCCTAGTTGACCTGGCGAAATGACCGTTTAGCAGCCACTACGGATGACTGGACTGGCGAAACTCGATCTCCTACTTCAACCATATGGCCACGAAAGCCCCCTCCACACACACACCCCTTTTAACGTTTCAAGGTAATTCAAGTGTTCCTCTACCGCCCATCTTGACCTCCCTGGTCGGCTGGTAAGACCCACACGGGGGAAAAACGACTGTAAACAATGAGGGGCCTCACGCGCCATGTTGTTGCAGAGATCCCGCATCCCGTTTTCTATTTATCTAGTAATATTGCTAACCCATAGCAACGACAATATTAATGATACTTAGAATAATAATCATAATGATAATGAATCAATAATGATGATGATAATGATGATGATACGAATATGAATGAAAAGAACGCAGGAATCACTCAGTAGAACCATCTATTCCTTCCTTTAATCACTACACAACACTGTTAGCTTATCCTCCCCCAGGTGAGGAGGACGGACCCCTGATGGGCGCTGTATGACTGGCTCAACTCCCTCTCTCTCTCTTTCACACCAGACGTGTCCTGAATGTTCGCTACCCATACTGTCATTTTCTCCTCTTTCCCTCTCACCCATTCTTTCCTTTCCATTATCCATTCTTCCCCTTCTACTATCCATTCTTTTTCCCCTTCCAATATCCATTCTTTTTCCCCTTCCACTACCCATTCCCTGCCGCGTTCCTCGTGTGTGTGTGTGTGTGTCTGTGTCGGATGCCTGGCCCTTTCCTCCTCTTCCACAATGGCTTCCTTCGTCGTCTGTCACTCAACCCCTCTCTCTCTCCCCTTCTCCATCCTTCCTCCCGCAGGATCCCAGAGCCCTGTGCGCTCCTGACTCTCTCTCTCTCTCTCTCTCTCTCTCTCTCTCTCTCTCTCTCTCCCCTTCCTTGCCTCTTCGTCTTCACTCACGTTCCTGGCTACCTCACCCTTGTGCTGTGTTCAACCTCCTTTCTCTCCCTCCAGCTTGGGCTGCGATCTCCCTCCCACCTTCCTGTATCATCCCCTCCCACTCTCCCTCCTCCTACACTGGGGGAAGTGTGAACAACCAGCCCAAACCACCATCCTCCTCCAATCCTGGGGTAGGAGGACAGTAGACCCACATTGCCCCACCTCCCTCCCCCATAACCTCCCTCCACCCACATTCAAGCACACTGCAGTCTCTCTCTACTGCCACGTTTTCTTCGACATTCATGCAACAATATGCATGAAAAGTCTTGCATATAAAGTGACTTGTTTGAGCCCGTCTCGTGTAATTCCCTCCTAGCATCCTTCTACGGGTCATATCAAGCGGATAGGAGGATCCAGTACTTTAGGTCATGGTCTGTGTCTCCTCCTTCTTCTCCTCCTTCCCCTCCTCTATGTCTTCCATGTGAGTGTTTTCATTTACGTCAGCTGGACTGGCCTCGCACACAGACCCCCACCCAACCCCTCTTCTGTGATACAGTTTCCTCATCTCTCTGTGTCGTAATTCCAGACCTCAAATGAATTTTGTGGCCACTTGAGCACGGCGGCACGATCCTGGTGCACGGCGAAGGCACGATGCTGGTGCACGGAGGCACGGTGCTGGTGCACGGTCCTGGTGCACGGCGGTACGATCTCTGGGAATGATAGGGGAGCTATGACCTGACTCTTATAAGTCAGGTCAAAGACCGGGTTGCTATACCCATAGGTCGAACCATAGCGGTCAAGGGTCGTCCCGTAGCGGTCAAGGGTCGAACCATAGTGGTCAAGGGTCGTACCGTAGTGGCCAAGGGTTGTACCGTCGTGTTCAAGATGTCTAAAAACCACGAGAACTTTAAAAACAAAAACAAAATAGTGTGTTTAGTTGTCTGTTCATCATCATCTAATTACACCACCCATTTCCTCAAATCAGGCACTGGCTACATGTATAATCGCACTGATCCCGACGTTCACCAGGCAATCTACCTAAACACTATCAAAACCCCTTTAATCTATATAGGGAGGGGGTCGAGATTTTCACCATAGACCCCTATATAGGGAGGGGGTCGAGATTTTCACCATAGACCCCTATATAGGGAGGGGGTCGAGATTTTCACCATAGATCCCTATGGGGAAGGGGGTCGGGATTTTCACCATAGACCCCCACATAGTCTTAACCATAAATGCCTATGACTGTAAGATAATTTTACTGGGAGATCTGCTGCTGGACTTGATGCACACCAGGACAATACCAAAAAAAACCTGAAGACTTGTCTTAAGGGAATGCGAGAAGGACGCCATAAGCCGACTCTCAACGAGAGAGACCGGTTGTAAAAATTGCATTGAGCTATGAATTCTGATATGGGGGGGGGTTGTTGTTGCAGAGAGAGAGAGAGAGAGAGAGAGAGAGAGAGAGAGAGAGAGAGAGAGCGAGAAAAGGGGTCTGATATGGGGTGGTTGGGGGTGTTGTTGCAGAGAGAGAGAGAGAGAGAGAGAGAGAGAGAGAGAGAGAGAGAGAGAGTGCGTGTATCGCCAAGAAAACCCGCTAGAAGGAGCTGGAAAGCTGTGATGGAATGTACGTAAAAAAAACAAAAAAGGAAAAGATTTATCGGGATGGATTTTGGGCATAGATAGCGGGAAGGAGAGGAGTGATGTAAGCATGAGGTCTCCCGAGAGAATGACATTTGTGAAAGAAAACGTGGGATGTGTGCCCAAGAGGGACAAAGTGTAGTACACTCGTATTCTCAGGCCAACAAGAGCCATGTACACAGACGGGGGTAAAAGAGGTATGAAGAGGCGGCCGGAGGATCTGCTTTTGAAGAGAAAGAATTTGGGAGTGATTCATGAAATAGCCATGAGAAAAGGGTTTCAGGTCCTCTAGATGGTCTTCTAGATGGTCCTCTACACCCCTCTAGAGAGTTAGAGACGTTAAGAGAGAAAGAGAGAGAACAGGAAGCAGAGCAAATGTTGAGGAAGTGAAGAATGAAAGTATGAAACTGAATTTCCAGGATATATTGGATGAGAAACTCAATTTTCTTGACGACATGGTCCAAAATAAGGATGAAGTGCTGCGATGGTTCCCGAGGTATGCATTAGTAGTAGAGGGAGAGGTAGGTGCACAAGTATGTGTGTGAGAGAGAGAGAGAGAGAGAGAGAGAGAGAGAGAGAGAGAGAGAGAGAGAGAGAGAGAGAGAGAGAGAGAGAGAGAGAGAAAGGGGGTCTGATATGGGGTGGTTGGGGGTGTTGTTGCAGAGAGAGAGAGAGAGAGAGAGAGAGAGAGAGAGAGAGAGAGAGAGAGAGAGAGAGAGAGTGTGTGGGGGAGGGGCATATAGCGTGTAGCCTGAAGGAGCTGCATGGTTGAATCAAGCGTGTAAGACGCTGGGAGATGGTAGAAATATGGTGTAACCAGAAGGTACGGCGGGACGAGGGATTGTAAGGTATAGCATTGCCTGTGCCGGGCAGGAACAGCATGGTGGAATGAAGGTGAAAAGACAGAGGGGAAGGTGTAGGGACGGTAGACAGAGGGAAGGAACAGTGTGGTGGAACAAAGATGATAAAAGACAAAGACGTAATAATGGGGGGGGAACAAAGAAACAAAAACATAAGGTCTTCAAAGAAACAAAAACAAATGATGGGTCTAAATGAATGTTAAAAGAACCAAAAAAAAAAAAAGGAAGGTTTTATAATAAAGAATGAACGAAAAAGTAAAGGTGAATAAAAATGTGTTTCGGAATGGAGTAAAATGGAGTTACAAACGAGGGGCTTATGTGCCACATTACAGGTTAGACGAAGTTTGCGAAAGGATGAGATCGAAAGTGTTGGCGTTAACATCTACAGAAAGGTAAATGCAGAACTATCAAAAGCACTGATAGAGCAATAAAGCAAACGTTAATGAATAATGTAACAAAGAGATTATGCAAAACAGCTGCTGAATGAGTGTAGAGACTGTGTGTGATGCTTGAATTCGCAGCTCATGACGTGTCCAGACCTGGTTATATTTCACGTTTGTTAAGCCTCCACGTTCACACGAATCTCTCCACGAGAGATGTGGCTGCTTCGTTATCAAACATACGATCAACAGATGATCCATAACCGTTGCAATGGACACCACTCACTGTCCGTGCGTTCATACCACAGCTAACGTGTGGTTCACCGTCCATGCATTCATACCACAGCTAACGTGTGGTTCACCGTCCGTGCGCTCATACCACAGCTAACGTGTGGTTCACCGTCCATGCACTCATACCACAGCTAACGTGTGGTTCACCGTCCGTGCGCTCATACCACAGCTAACGTGTGGTTCACCGTCCATGCACTCATACCACAGCTAACGTGTGGTTCACCGTCCATGCATTCATACCACAGCTAACGTGTGGTTCACCGTCCATGCATTCATACCACAGCTAACGTGTGGTTCACCGTCCGTGCGCTCATACCACAGCTAACGTGTGGTTCACCGTCCATGCACTCATACCACAGCTAACGTGTGGTTCACCGTCCATGCATTCATACCACAGCTAACGTGTGGTTCACCGTCCGTGCGCTCATACCACAGCTAACGTGTGGTTCACCGTCCATGCACTCATACCACAGCTAACGTGTGGTTCACCGTCCATGCACTCATACCACAGCTAACGTGTGGTTCACCGTCCATGCATTCATACCACAGCTAACGTGTGGTTCACCGTCCGTGCACTCATACCACAGCTAACGTGTGGTTCACCGTCCATGCATTCATACCACAGCTAACGTGTGGTTTAACCTGCTCTCCATCAGTCAGTAGCCCGGTCATTAAGGCTCTTCCTCACGTCTCCATATTCCACCTCAAAGGACATCCGTTCCCTTAGTGACGTCTTAGAGATAAGATCCTTCGTCCACTGAGCTCCTTGGCTCGTAGGAGACAGAGGTCCTGGTCCCCCATAGGGATATGACACTTGTATCACCTGATCCTCGAGTAAAAGACATGACAGTTCGCCGGTGACTATGGCTGGCAGGTTGGCGAAGGTTCGAAGCCAAGGGTCCTTGAAGTGACTCTTGCGTCGTCTAGTCCCAGGGTTGTGGAAGGTGCAGGTCCTCCCTAAGAGACTTCGAAGTGACTCCTGCGTCGTCTGGTCCCAGGGTTGTGGAAGGTGCAGGTCCTCCCTAAGAGACTTCGAAGTGACTCCTGCGTCGTCTGGTCCCAGGGTTGTGGAAGGTGCAGGTCCTCCCTAAGAGACTTCGAAGTGACTCTTGCGTCGTCTAGTCCCAGGGTTGTGGAAGGTGCAGGTCCTCCCTAAGAGACTTCGAAGTGACTCCTGCGTCGTCTAGTCCCAGGGTTGTGGAAGGTGCAGGTCCTCCCTAAGAGACTTCGAAGTGACTCTTGCGTCGTCTGGTCCCAGGGTTGTAGAAGGTGCAGGTCCTCCCTAAGAGACTTCGAAGTGACTCCTGCGTCGTCTAGTCCCAGGGTTGTGGAAGGTGCAGGTCCTCTCTAAGAGACTTCGAAGTGACTCCTGCGTCGTCTGGTCCCAGGGGCTCGGAGGGTGATGGACGCGACAAGCACTGTAGGGATCTTGGCTTGGTAGGCAGACAGGTGGGCAGGTCCTCCCTAAGAGACTTCGAAGTGAGTGACTCCTGCGTCGTCTGGTGCCTGGGTTATACACGGCGAAGGGCGCGACAAACCCCAGGAGGACCTTGGCTTGACAAGAGGTAGGCGTGCTGGGGGCGGCGCCACCCTGGGGGGATCCTGAAATGACTCTCTGTATCATCGTTGTCGTCGCCGTCTGTTCCATGATGAATTATTCACACGTGTGTACACAATACCCCGTGTTTGCCGCGTACACAGACACACACACACACACTCCAGACTTTCTACTGCCTCTCGCTTTTCACCGGTTATGAATGACGTCAGAGGCATAGCACACGAACGAATGCTGCTGTGTCGGTTCAGTGCCCTAGAAAAGCTGCTCTCATTCCTACAGCCGAGTCTAGGAGAGAGGGGAGGGGAACAGCCAAGACTCCACGGTGAGGACACGAAGCTTTCCTGATGATCCAAATGTCTTCAGGACGAATGCAAAAAAAAAAGAAAAGGAAATTAAGTTTGGTTTGTTCAGTGTTTTCAAATACGATGCGGATATGAGGAGGCAAGCTGAGAGAGAGAGAGAGAGAGAGAGAGAGAGAGAGAGAGAGAGAGAGAGAGAGAGAGAGAGAGAGAGAGAGAGAGAGAGGAGAGAGGAGGGAGCAAGAGGTGAGAAGATTACTGGCGTAAATGCACCTCCAAAAGAAAAAAGCAGTACAAATCCCGTGTGAGTGAGACAGCGTCGTCGCTGCTTTAGTAAACCTTCCAAAAGTACGAGAAAAACTTTTGATTAGATCTGAATCAAAGAGGAATTAAACCTTCTCAAGAACTCGATAACCAATTAGTCGAAGATTATAAAAATGGGGAAAACCAATTAGCGTTGACATGGCCAACTTCGTCTGGCGTGAAGGCTGAAGTTTCCTCCGCAGTGAACATTACTTCCATCTGGCTTTTGAGGCCCCAGAGTTGCTCCCTGTGGGTAGCAGTGACTGGAACCTGGGGGTTTGGGATGTGACTGGTGCTCTATAGTAGTGACTGGAACCTAGGGATCTGGGATGTGACTGGTGCTCTTATGGATAGCAATGACTGGAACTGTGTTTCAGAGACGTGAGTGGCAGTTTCATACACATCCCTGACTGGATCTAAGGTCTAGGACCTGACTGTCGCTTTCATGTACATTCCTGACTGGACCTGGGGGTCTAGGACCTGACTGTCGCTTTCATACACATCCCTGGCTGGAACTGGGGGTCTAGGACCTGACTGTCGCTTTCATATACATCCCTGACTGGATCTAAGGTCTAGGACCTGAATGTCGCTTTCATATACATCCCTAACTGGATCTAAGGTCTAGGACCTGACTGTCGCTTTCATATACATCCCTAACGAAACCTGGGGATCTGGGACCTAACTGTCGCTTTCATACACATCCCTGACTGGAACTTGGGGGGTTCTGGAACGAGAGAGCTGTTCTCCCGTCCAACCTCACAGAGATAACCTCGGCCATGCCACGTTATGAAAAACCCAAGAGACAAGTTCATAAGCATGTGCTCAAATATTCACCCGGAACTGGTATTCGTAGTTTCATTACATTCGGCCAGAGTGCCAGCGCTCATGTTAAAATCATGTTTATGTTAACTAGCAAAATGTAATCCAGCTCCAACGACAAAATTTATAGTTCTCCGTACTGTCTCGTTTCCAGGAAAGATTCTAATTTTCATTCGGTTTCAGTGTGTGTGTGTGTGTGTGTGTGTGTGTGTGTGTGTGTGTGTGTGTGTGTGTGTGTGTGTGTGTGTGTGTGTGTGTGTGTGTGTGTGTTCTCTCCGTTCACATTTTCCCCCCCTCAGAATTATGAACGAGTAAAGGAAAATACCATAAATTTCTGGCTTATGTCTGTTGTTTTACACTTGGAAATGGTCAAGGATTGTGAGTGGATTAAGCAGATGAAAAGAAAGGATAGTCTCTAGTAAACGTGAAATTACATTTTGTCTCCTGAAGGCATCAAGAATAGGACTTTTGCATCTAGTGCTAGATACTAGATGCTGCCTAGCGTGAGGTTAGCCTCTGAACCTCTGAACAGTTGCATGACAAAATGCTACAACGAACAGAGTGAGACCAGGAGCACTAAGCAGTTCCCACAGTTACCATCAGCTGAGGGACATCTGTCGTCTCACTGTGTGATTGCTCGACCGAAGCCAGTAAATACCAGACAAGAAGGAGCATTTGGCAACACAGATAAGCTGGAGCAACCCAGAGAGGAAACAGATCCAACCCTGTTTAATGAACTATGATAAGCCTGGACACTAAATGAACTTCGCTACAGGACAACCAAAGAGGTTCAGATGAATAGACCATTGCACTAGCTAGAATCAAAAGAGTCCCAAGGGGAACTATTAATGTACCACAACACTGTAGTGTTGTTCCCTGTTTGACCAGTTGTCTTGCTATAGCAAGAAGCTAGTGAGGGATCTTAGGTGGTACTAGCAAGTCTTCCTAAAAGGCGAGGCTGCTCGTGGTGGAAGGCCCAGTGCTGGTGGTGGCAATGTTGACCTCCTACTCACTCAACACTCGGTGTGTTTGATGCAGGAAAAAGGAAGGTTTTATGTTGCACTGGCTCAGCATCAGGGTAGAGCCATCTCTCGACCAGTCAGTCGTAAGCGATATTGTCAACAGCTTTGATTGTAATGACACAGATCTCGTTGCCACTGACGCTATCGTAGTAGGTTCTGATTCTTTTATTCTATAAGTAGAATCCTACATAGGTCCAGGATACCTATCTGGAGAAGAGGTTTAGCGAAGCGGGCAGTTGAATCTCTCTTATTTAGACTCAGAAAGTTGTTAAACCTCTTGCTCACTGGTTTTAGGAGGCTCGGTCCTCGGACTCACACAGAACCCAAAAAAAACAAAAGCCAAGTTAAGTGGTTCCTCCTCCTGCAGAAGTTGGTGGTCGCCGGCAGGTGCTGCTGTGTCCTGGACTCTCTAAAGCGACTGAACCATCTTCGTCAATTATTCACACTGGTGTACACAACTCACCGAGTTTACCGAGTACACAGGTACTACTCTAGTGTACACAATGCACCAGGTTTACTCAGCACACAGGTCCTCCATCGACCGCATCACCCTACCTGGTTTTCTTCGAGCTATGAATGGGGTCATGGAACCAACATGCGGACGTGTGTGTGTGTATGTGTGTGTGTGTGTGTGTGTGTGTGTGTGTGAGGTCGAGCATTGCCCACGACCTCAACCCCCTCTGGCCCAGGCTGTGTGTATGTCTCTTACTTGAGCAGGGAAACAAACATGGGCCAGTCTCAGGATGCCTTGAGGGGCGGTCGCCATCACCACTACTTTCTCCCTAGTGGGCCAGGTTAACAAACATGACCCCCTCCTCCTGTCTGTATACCCGCAGGGTCAAAAGTCTGTGTTGCCTTCCTGGGCTGGAATTTCTCTCAAGTTTTCCTCTTCAGCCTGGAGACTGAGGAAATAATTCTGTGTTATTTCTGTGGAGTCTCGCTGATTATAGCTAGCCTGAGGGAGGGAGGCGGCGGGGCCCCTCCAGAGAGAGAGAGAGAGAGAGAGAGTAACGAAAATTTCTCAACCCCGACCTGGATTTCTGGAATATGATAGCTACCTGAATAAGTCTCCGCATTGAACGTAGACTTTCCTCTTCATATGAATCACATTCGATTGAAATGTTTCTCCTTAATGATGGTCTTCCTTTGCTTCGACTATGTCATGAAAATCTATATAAATTATTTGCTCTAATTATCAATTATCATCAGCCATATAAACCCCGTGTTTTGGACGATAGGTGAGCTGGAATGGGACTATGAAAGATGAGGTTATCCACTGAGTTATGAGGGAGTTGATGAAGACCTCACACTCCCTCCTCATCCAGTGGTCTTCGACGCATCCCGGTTCACGAAGCAGCGAAGAGCATAAACGAACCATCGACTGATTGGCTCGTTACGTTAACTCGTTAATCGTCAAGGTCGTCGAGGGTAGTTCAAATCCACATTGTTGACAGAGAATTAGTCGTTTTGGTTGCGATCAATGAGTATGAGGTTGTCCCTGAAGCGACTAGATCAGGAGCAGCTGAAGCGGAGGTCAGTACCGAAGCTTCATTATGGGATGAAACACACTAGCCTTCTGAAGCCTGAACTCCCTCTGATGTAGATTGTTGTTGACATGTTGTGCCCGCCAAGGGAACGTAATTTTTAGATTTTTTTTCTTCACTGTAGAACGTCCTGTTTACTTTTGTATCGAGTTCCTCTTTTGCGCTCTGGTCACATTACCCGTTTTCTCTAGTCGTTTATTCTCTGTTTTTTTTAGTTTTCTTTTTTTTACATTGATGAAAGAAAGTAATTTCGTATTCTTTCGCTTACCCCATTTGGCAAGAAGTTCTTTGTTCTTATTCATCTATCATTGATTTATCCTCTCTTGAACTGGATACTCTCTCTCTCTCTCTCTCTCTCTCTCTCTCTCTCTCTCTCTCTCTCTCTCTCTCTCTCTCTCTCTCTCTCTCTCTCTCATTTTGTCTGTGTATCTATACATACATCTTCATCGTGGTATAAACAACATACGATATCTTCTTCCGTCTCCACTTGCCCCCTTTTTCTCCTTACTTATTCTAATATCTTCATCACTTGTTCTTTGTTTGCCACCATACGCTTGTTCACTTGCCATGATAAGTGGCCATAACAGACTCGATCCGACCTTATGAACAACACACTTGTGTCATTTGTCGTTGTGTGTGAGGAGGGAGTGGGTCGGGGTCGCCATCCAGGTCATGTAGACATCATGTGGTCTCGCTGAACACAAGTTCCCTTTGCCATGGTGAAGGGCAGACCAGACCATAACAGACCAGACCCCCATTAAGACTCCCTCCAGCCTTGCTCCACGTAGCTTGCTTGCCTGGTGGGGTGTGGGTGATCTAGAACAGCGCTAGCTCCACTTCCATCTAGTCTTGCTCAGCGCATTTTGTTTACCGGCATCTTAAAGTAATGAACAACATAATTTAAAATGCATTGAATTTTCTGGGTCAGAGGCCCCTCGTCCCTCACGCTCTGCAGGGCTTTTAAAACTCGTGATGGTTGTTCCCCAGACAAAGAAATGAACAGGAACGTTCCTTGAAGGTAACACCTTAGTCTGTGTTCCTTCTCTGGATCACATACTCCGTTTAGAAAGACAGATCTGAAGACGTTCCTTGGAATAACGCAACTCAAAATGTTCTCTTTGATTTACCTATCAGTATTTTCTCTCTCGGGTCACAACAGTGATGTATGTTATGAGAGACACACTGTCTCTTGAGTGTATTAGAAGTCTTCAGTTCGTTACTGGAAGGAGAAGGCGTGTAACTTCTTCTACGAAAGAGGTATTGATCAGACGAATAGCGTCCATGTTCTCTGAGTGTTGCTGATGGTTGGCACCAGACCCCTGTAAACTGTCGGCTGAACAATCAGGTTATCAGGCTTCTGCCACCGTTGCCCAGCCACTCAGGATACCAGGCCCCTGCCACCGCTGCCCAGCCACTCAGGATATCAGGCCTCTGCCACCGTTGCCCAGCCACTCAGGATACCAGGCCTCTGCCACCGTTGCCCAGCCACTCAGGAAACTAGCCCTCTGCCACCGTTGCCCAGCCACTCAGGATACCAGGCCTCTGCCACCGCTGCCCAGTCACTCAGGATACCAGGCCTCTGCCACCGTTGCCCAGCCACTCAGGATACCAGGCCTCTGCCACCGTTGCCCAGCCACTCAGGAAACCAGGCCTCTACCACCGTTGCCCAGCCACTCAGGATACCAGGCCTCTGCCACCGTTGCCCAGCCACTCAGGATACCAGGCCTCTGCCACCGCTGCCCAGCCACTCAGGAAACCAGGCCTCTGCCACCGTTGCCCAGCCACTCAGGATACCAGGCCTCTGCCACCGTTGCCCAGCCACTCAGGAAACCAGGCCTCTGCCACCGTTGCCCAGCCACTCAGGATATCAGGCCTCTGCCACCGTTGCCCAGCCACTCAGGATACCAGGCCTCTGCCACCGTTGCCCAGCCACTCAGGATACCAGGCCTCTGCCACCGTTGCCCAGCCACTCAGGATACCAGGCCTCTGCCACCGTTGCCCAGCCACTCAGGATACCAGGCCTCTGCCACCGCTGCCCAGCCACTCAGGAAACCAGGCCTCTGCCACCGTTGCCCAGCCACTCAGGATACCAGGCCTCTGCCACCGTTGCCCAGCCACTCAGGAAACCAGGCCTCTGCCACCGTTGCCCAGCCACTCAGGATACCAGGCCTCTGCCACCGTTGCCCAGCCACTCAGGATACCAGGCCCCTGCCACCGTTGCCCAGCCGCTCAGGAAACCAGGCCTCTGCCACCGCTGCCCAGCCACTCAGGATACCAGGCCTCTGCCACCGCTGCCCAGCCACTCAGGATACCAGGCCTCTGCCACCGTTGCCCAGCCACTCAGGATACCAGGCCTCTGCCACCGTTGCCCAGCCACTCAGGATACCAGGCCTCTGCCACCGCTGCCCAGCCACTCAGGATACCAGGCCTCTGCCACCGTTGCCCAGCCACTCAGGATACCAGGCCTCTGCCACCGTTGCCCAGCCACTCAGGATACCAGGCCTCTGCCACCGCTGCCCAGCCACTCAGGATAGCAGGCCTCTGCCACCGCTGCCCAGCCGCTCAGGAAACCAGGCCTCTGCCACCGTTGCCCAGCCACTCAGGATATCAGGCCTCTGCCACCGCTGCCCAGCCACTCAGGATACCAGGCCTCTGCCACCTCACAAATTCATCCAGGGACGCACTCCGCACCACAGTGTTTGCCACTCTGGTCTTCAACCTTGCGCTCTGTGTGTGTCACTTTGATCTTGAAATGTCCGGAGGCGTCGCCACTCAAAAGACCTAAGCAGCCACGTAGGGCCAACACCATGAATACTTCCTCGGACACAATTGTGGTCGACGTAATGATACTCCTTTTCCCCCTAACCCTTTGACCTTTGCAGAGGTGAACTTGACCTTGACCAAGGCCCCGACACCTTGTCAACAAGGGGCTTATCCAAAGTTGTGCTAAACAATGTTGTTTGACCTGTGACGTGTGGTTCGATGACCTTGATCTGAGAGATGCCACAAGGGTCAGTGCTTTTGGAGGTTAAGGAGTGTATAATATAGCTGCAAGACACGCAAGATGTTCGACTGAATGATTGTGTCACCAGGGACTGTGTGAGCTGCAACTTACCTTCTAAAGTACGTATATGAATGACAACCTGGACACCACACACGATACTGAGGTAGAAAACAGTGATTCTAACTACTACTGCAGACTCAGCAGTGACCCCTCTGGTTACCGCAGATTTAGCAGTGACGATCTGGCCAACAGCAGTGACTCTAGCCACTGCCGAAGTCAACAGTGATGCTCTAGCTAACACAGGCAGAGCAGAGCACACTCTGGTCATCACAGAGCCAATCAGTGAGACCCGAAACACCCACGGAAAACTGTCACATATTTGTCTGTCTGTAGGGCGAGAGAGAGAGAGAGAGAGAGAGAGAGAGAGAGAGAGAGAGAGAGAGAGAGAGAGAGAGAGAGAGAGAGAGAGAGAGAGAGAGAGAGAGAGAGGTGGGGTGGGGATGGGGAAATGCCAACCCTCGCAACAAAGTTATTTCTAACACAAAATCCATCACAAAAAAAAAATAAAAAAAGATTTTAAATCAGTTATCATCGACTCTGGACGTCAAACAGAGCGACATCCAGGGCAAAGAAAATATTGCAGAGTTTACACACATATAGTCACTGTGTGCTCGTTTCTCCTACGCCATTGCCACAGGATTCCACAAGACTTGGCGTACATCCTCCTCAAGGGAAAGAAAAGAGAAAAGGGGGGGTGAGAGAGGCTCTTAATCAATTAAGCACGAGTTTAAATTGGGTGTTAGCATAAGAAAAGCCATTGGCCAGACGCTGTGTATAGGGGCTGACGCTCAGCGTGCTGCCACAATAGGAATTTTACCAATTTACGACTTAGTGGCTTGATAAACATCTATTTCCCAGCCCGCTCCCAGCCCAACTGCCCTGTCTCAGCAGCCCAACTGCCCTGTCTCAGCAGCCAACATGACATCCATTGTCAGGAAACAAAGTTAATTATCTGCCAGAGTTAATACCAACATGTTTGAGGACTCGAGCTTACTCGGGAAAGGATAATGCATTTGATATAGCTGCGTTAATGTACCACACAGGTTTACCTACAGTGTTTTGAGGGATTCGAACCTGGGGTGGTTGGTGTTTCGTGAGAGTATAGCCACAAGTGTGTGGACTTTGAAGCAAGATGTTTATTTTCTGTAAGTGATTCTTTATGTTCCAAATTATTAATAGAAAAAGCTGATTTCGTAAATTTGATTGACGTGTGTATCATATATATATATATATATATATATATATATATATATATATATACATTGACATGCAAGACATAAATAGGTATGCATATAAAAATCTAAAACTAAATATATTATGAATGTAGAAAATTAAAATTACCAACTAAAATTCAAAGTTAATTTCTCTCGTGTGTTTGATGTGAATACATTTATTTGCCATTTGCGTCATCATGACGCACAAATTCAACAGAAATATATGGAATATGGTACTTGGTACTGCGTATCGGGAGTGTGTTATCACTCCACTTGTAAAATGATAAAATTTGAACGATATTTTGGAAGAGTTTGTCCTCCCTTTCCAGTCGCCATCATTAACTTTAAAAGAATCTTTTGGTTTATCTTCACAGAAATAGTGAATCGTAGAATCCCCAGCGAAATGTCATGGAAACTTTGTCTTATATGTACTTAAAGGACAAGTGGACACTACTTGAGAGAGAGAGAGAGAGAGAGAGAGAGAGAGAGAGAGAGAGAGAGAGAGAGAGAGAGAGAGAGAGAGAGAGAGAGAGGGACGTGCAGACAGTGTGAGATTCCCTTGTCAAGACCTGGGCTACATGGTGGAGGAAATAAACTTAGCATCTATAGCCAACTGTGTGATAAGTGAGTTATATTTACTGATACTACTACGTCTATGGTAATAAATGGCCAACCTGTGTGATAAGTGAGTTATATTTACTGATACTACTACGTCTATGGTAATAGATGGCCACCTGTGTGATAACTGAGTTATGTTTACTGATACCACTACGTCTATGGTAATAAATGGCCAACCTGTGTGATAAGTGAGTTATATTTACTGATACTACTACGTCTATGGTAATAGATGGCCACCTGTGTGATAACTGAGTTATGTTTACGATACTACTACGTCTATTGTAATAAATAGGGAGGTGAACCACGGAAGTCATACGATTAAACTTCTGGCCTGCAGTGGGTGACAATTCATCACTATGATAATCTCATTAAGACGCGAACACGTGACATTTATTCTCGAATGTCAGTCTTATGAAGACTTGGAGCTATATAGCAACTGCTGCCATGTACCACACACACACACACACACACACACACACACACACACACATATATATATATATAAACGCCCATAAACGCATATATATACATACATATACATATACAAGTGGAAAACTTATATTTCATTTTGGTGAATCTCTGGTCGTGTGTGTACCTATGCGTGTCTTGCCATGCCATCGCTTCTATTCTTTCCCCACATATCACGGAGAAATTTATTATAGTCATTTCTGCTGTTCAGCAAAGACATACGTCACATTAACGCAAATTTGACGTAACTCTCACGCTCCAAATTCGAACGGACGCATCTATTCGACCAAGGACTTTCGATGCACAAGACTAAAATCTATTTCGATATTATTCTGCTTTCGTTAGGTACTAAGGTCTCTGTGAGTGCACCAGGTCGGCAGGACTGGACAGGAGCGCTGTGCACGAAACCCATCATTGGTCACCTCCGCTCCCAATGGGTCAACGCAGATGAGATAGGAAGAAAGTCTTTTGTATTCAACTCTTCCACGTCATCATGAAGGCTCATTTCTTCGAACCAAATTCCAATTAGTGCTACACTTTCTCGCATGAAGATTTCTCTTTATCTTTTGTTACTATTTCATCTTTTATTTTCTTAAAAAATAAAAGAAGAATAGATAAATACAACTTAAGTTGAATAGATGTTGCTGAAGAGATATGCCTTTTGATGGCTATAAGGGAAGGGGAACATACGTGAGGTGGGTGGTTAGGGATCGACCCCCTCCCTCCCTTTAGCCAAAACAACCTCGCTCCATCGACATGAAAAAGGTTTACCCATTTTTGGGATCGTCAGCTAATTGGTTATCAGGCCCTGAAAAATGTCTAATGAGTTTAGGGTCACGTTTTGTATTGGGCAGCTTTTGCTTGCCTTCAACTTGCGGGAGAATTTTTTTTTCTTTTTTTTTTTTTGGTAAGACCAGCGAGAACTTGTCATCCAATTCGCTTCAAGTAATTACGAGAGTAAGTCCTCTTCTGTGTGTCGTTTATACTCTAATGGTCGTCTGATGAGACGACTATGAAGGGGAGAAATGTACCAGCAAATCAAAGATGATATTCTCAAAGAAACATGGAGTTAAGTGGTGGTGAGACATCTGGGTAGTATTGGTTCAGTGTTGTGGTAACAAGCTGTTAAGGGGACTGGGGTTTGAACTACCTCATTTAAGGCTAAGGTGATGATGTCGTTTTCATTTTGTCGGCCGGATTGAAGGGTGGACTTCGGCAGAGTTGAAGGGGAGCCGTTTTGATGACGAAGGGGGAAATGTGACAGCAGAAGCAGCATTACTGTTTCTGAAGGAGAGAGAGAGAGAGAGAGAGAGAGAGAGAGAGAGAGAGAGAGAGAGATGGGGAAGGCCACAGCGTAACACGAATTAAAAGATGTTAACACGTTTAGGTAATTGAGAAAGTTGATTGATAAAGATGGTAGTAGAAAAGTTACAATATAAATGAATGAACAATGTTATTATCTAATGGAATAACATAAATAAGATAAATGACTTCATCGTTAATGAGATAAATAGGTCAAGACATAAAGGATAAATGATAAACGTAAGGGAAAACATTTTGGGAAACGAATTTCACAAGTGAAAAGCGACGTATTTGACAGAGAGAGAGAGAGAGAGAGAGAGAGAGAGAGAGAGAGAGAGAGAGAGAGAGAGAGAGAGAGAGAGATGGTGGTGGTTCGGTCTTTACAATAATAACACGACACACACACACGGGTCTGTGATGTTTTATAACTGATGTGTACGTAACTGATTGACAGGTCACTCCGGCCCGGATCATCAATAATATATTACAAAGGTCACACACACACACACACACACTTTGATACACCATTAACGGCTGATTAATTAGGCATTTGTATTGTGTCCTGTCACCTGTTGTTTATCAAATATCCCATGTCATGTTATGATCTCTCTCACGGCCGCAGAATAGCCAGCTCTGGGAGTCGAACAACACTATTTGCCCTTTCATAAGTTGGAGATGTCGGATGCAACGTGTTCTTCGGTTATATCATGAGTTAAAAGCGGTGGAGACTTATTCTCGACATTGGTCTTCCACCTCGAGGGAGACTCACTGAGGGGAAGGTATACTAAGAAAGAGTAACTGGGGTACATCTGTATTACTCCAAGTGTGACGTGGGAATGAAGGCTTGAAGCAGAGTCATCTTACGGCGTGTGGCCCAACTAACAACTAAATCACACAAACTTTCAGTAAGATGTGGTCATTTGAAAGGTAGTTGACCGTTCATCTTTCTGTGGTATACATTTATGTTTTGTGAATTTATTTAAAAGAAAGATACTGAACAATTTTACCCCCTTTTTTTACGATTTTTTGTGTGGCATTTATATATGATTATCTATTAAGTGTGATATATATATATATATATATATATATATATATATATATATATATATATATATATATATATATATATATATATATTCAACAAATGCTGATGAAATATATGTAAACTTTTATGTAAATCTATAAAAGATGTCTTGTTACTTCTCCATTTCCCTCACGTATCTCTATAGATGTCCCAATTGAAACGAATCTCTCTCGCTCCCTCACTCACACTTTCACTCACTATGGCCATATTTACGTCAACCTGGGACACACACACATACACACACACACTTTACGTGATGGGCCATGCCTGTTGGCCCTAACTTTACTGATCTGCTGAATATGCACACGTCGGGGAGGAGGAGAAGAAGAGGAAGCGAATTCTTGCCAACTTTGGCTGGGGACATTGCTGGCTGGACTGTGTGGGTTTGGTGGCGAGATGTCGCCACCACACCACTCCCTATCCCTCTCTCCTTCAGGAAGTAACTCTCCCTCAGAGGTAGATGGTGGTGGTGGAGGCGCAAAGCCTTCAAGAAATGTTATCCTATCTATTACTCCTGCTACAAACTACCTATGGACGGAAATGAGACTTATGTGGCATTATTTCGGTGTGGAGAGAGAGAGAGAGAGAGAGAGAGAGAGAGAGAGAGAGAGAGAGAGAGAGAGAGAGAGAGAGGGAGGAAAAGGGCGCAACATTAAGGGGGCACTTGGAAGACCACCTTCGTTCACTGTCATCGTGTCAAACACAACAACAGAAAATGTGGTGCCAGTTGTCTTCACGCGAGCAGCAATTCGATTGTTAAAACCCTACCAGGATGTTCTCTCGTAGCAGCTCGCTTGTCAACACCCTGTTAGGGTGTTCTCTATGGCTTCCTGTGTTCTCTAGTGCTTTTCGCTCTTAGGAGCCTCCCTATGTGTTCTTTAGGGTGACTTGCCTACTGACGCCTATTCTCTGGGTTTTCCCGTTCTTAAATACTGAATAGTAACACTCCATTGGTCCATCTCAAAGGCCTAGTTGCATCCTTAGGATCCTACTATGTTTTTAGGGTCTGTAAGGATTCCTTATTTGCTCCTTAAAGGATCCTGCCTCCCACCATTATGGTAGAGTCCCGACCGTCCCACGTAGGAGGTTTGAGAAAGCGTCCTTTGCCTTGTAGGATTCTTAGAGATGCTTCCTTTCCCAGACTCGTTGAGGGTCGCGAAGTTCAATCATTCTTCCTCTTTTCTTCTTTTTTTCAAATATCTTTAATCACTGAGTATATATGTGTTGCTATAGACGTGGGACTGTTTCCCTGGGTCACATACGGGATCGTGAGTCCCAGGGTATGTAAGGGGATAGAGTCCCAGGTCACATATGGGATCATAGTCCCAGGTCACACACGGGATTGTGGTAGCCCCAGGACACCAGCACCAGGTCACACAAGGATGGCGTATCTATGTGTGTGTGTATATATGTGCGTGTGGGAGAGGGTAGGGGGGAGGGAGGAGAGCTAGCCCAGGAGGTCATCGTGCACGCGCGTGCGGGCGTGCGTGTGTGGATTGCGTGCCTCATAGACACAAAACGCTGGGTAATGGCCGTGTTTGTCCCTGGCTTAAAAGAAGCGTTTTGCAGTATTTTGGAAACAATGGGAAAATCATCATTTACCACGATCAACGAGCCCAATACACACACACACACACACACACACACACACACACACACACACACACACACACACACACAGGGAGGGCAAGAGATACATCATCAAATACAAGAAGTTCAGTCTTTATAATGCCTAAGATTACGTCTTGGCTGAGTTGATATATATTTTTTTTCTCGCGCCCTCACTTGAGCTTTACGTAAGGAAAGATATCAGGTTTACATAGATATCAGGTTTCACATAGATATCAGGTTTACATAGATATCAGGTTTACATACATATCGGGTTTACATAGATATCAGATTTCATATATATATCAGGTTTCACGTAGGTATCAGGTTTCACATAAATATCAGGTTTCACATAGATATCAGGTTTACATAGATATCAGGTTTCACATAGATATCTCTGACATAATGGAGGATGTCAAGATCTGTTATCTCTTGCATCATGAGAGACTTCTAACTCTGATATCTCTTACATGCGAGGAGAAATTAAGCTCTGATATCTCTTTTACGTACGGGAATACATCTGGAATGGATCGCTTGGTTATATGAGCATAGATGCTGGTTATAACCCATGACACTGTGTGCTATTATGATCAATATCAATACAACTGGCTAAGATATTGATGAGAAACCACAGTATGGTCTAATGATGTATTGATCAAAATCCATCATTAAGGCTGGAATTTTGAATTCTAAGCCATCATATCCCCTGACTTATTAGCTGAAATCCATACTGTTAAGTGATATTTTGATTAAACACCAGAATACTACCGAATATATTGATTATAGACCATAATATTGGCCAAGATTGTGACTAGAAACCACAATATTGGCCAAGATAGTAACTAGAAACCATGATATTGGCCAATATAGTAACTAGAAACCATGATATTGGCCAAGATAGTAACTAGAAACCATGATATTGGCCAAGATAGTAACTAGAAACCATGATATTGGTTGAGAGAATGATTAGAACCCATAACGATTAGTAACCATGATTTGGGTTGAGATAATGATTAGTAACCATGATTTGGGTTGAGAGCAGGGAGCAGTGCAGCATAGCGTCAGCTGTTGAGGTTGGCTCTTATTTTCGCGTGCTGTGCGAGTGGCAGGACAACAGAAGTTTTACTTGACGTTCATCTGTTATTGTGACAGCTTCTGTTGCTTCTGTTGGTCGCGCCGTTTTGCTACCGTTACTGCTGCTGCCGTTAATCAGTTTGCTTACGTTGCCTGTGGCGATGCGAGCGCCAGCGTCTTGCCTCGATTTCTCAGAAGGGTAACCCTGATTTAAACCATGCTAGAGGAAATATTAATTCCAGCTTAGGTTAAAAAGAAAATGAAAAATTCTCACCGTTCATTTCTTTCGACTTAGTCGAAATTCTATGAATTCTAGGAGGCTTTCTAGAGACGTCTAGAGCTGTACAATGGCAAGGAGGGGGATTGTTTTTTTATTTTCTTTGCCACGGCTACCAAGAACCCACACCTCCACAAACAAACCCGGTTCACACAATATTGACATGGGAGCTCCCAATCAGACGATCGTGTACATTCTGTTGTTTTTAAACTCTGTCTTTTAATAGGGTAGCTAGGAAGGGGTAGGACGTGAGCCATACTCGGTCCAGCCAACTGTTATGGTCGGGTGTGTGTGTGTGTGTGTGCTACATTTTGTATCAATGAAACTATCAATAAATCCCAGATGCGACAATAGAGCAATGCATTGGATACTAGAATTAGAAATGGGGGTAACTCTGGGGCAGAGGGTGTGTGGGTGTGTGTGTACAAGTGGGCTGTTATGGTATGAGAAATGTATTGGATGCGTATTGGACAAAATGTTTAAATTTGTATCAATGTTGTGTTGATGTTGTGAGCTTGTGTGTGTGTGTGTGTGTGTGTGTGTGTGTGTGTGTGTTGCTGATATTGTTGTTCTGTGTTTGTGTTGCTTCCTGTTGTTGTGACGTTGTGTTCTGGTGTTACTTTAGTTGTTATTGTGTTTCTGGTGTTGCCGATGCTCCTACTTTCTCCAGTTGTTCTTGTGTTTCTTTCATGGCTTTGGTGCTCCCGTTAATGTTTCTTAGTTTTAGGTGTGACTATCCTTGTCACGGTGTTTTTGGTGTTACTGCGACTGTTACTTGTGTTTAGTGTTGCTCCTGCTGTGTGAGTCTGAGCTGCTGTTCTGTTGTTACAACGCCAACAGCACTAACACACTTACGGCAAGACCAGCAACGGTAGCACTCTTCTGTTGTCGAAGCTTCAGCAAGAGTGTCACCGATCTATCGTAAGGTATGTAACACTGGTACTGTCCCGATGTTCCAGCTTAGAACAACAGTAGCACACTCCTCCCGTCGCTCCGTTATTAACGGAGGAACACTCCTCCCGTCGCTCCGTTGTCAACGGAGGAACACTCCTCCCGTCGCTCCGTTATTAACGGAGGAACACTCCTGTTGTTACTGCGTCCAGCGAGAGTGGCACACCCTTGTTGTAGCCTGCGTCACCAGGAGCGACAGGTCATAAAGGTGGCATCATCGCTGCCGGGTGTAGTTTATGGCCCTGCGTCACCCCAGAGAGAGAGAGAGAGAGAGAGAGAGAGAGAGAGAGAGAGAGAGAGAGAGAGAGAGGGTAGAGGGGAAGGGAGGGAGGGCAAGAAGAAGGAGGAGGCCAGGAGGGAAAGTCTTTTTTCTTTTCATCCAAGACTTGGGAAGGAGGTGGTTGAAGGGTCGACTTTGACTCGTTGTGTTCGATAGGAGAGGGGGGGAAAGGCTAATTAGCTGGTGCCTTCCCTCAACCATAGCCTGGTGGAGGAGAGGATGACACCCCCCGCCCCCCCCCGACATCCTCCTCGCCGTTGGTGGTGAGTGAGGAGGGGGAACTGATGGTGGAGAGGCTGCCTCTCTCCCTCCGTCCCTCCCTCCCTTCTCTCGCACCCTCCTCAATGTTGATGGCGAGTTATTGCTTGAAACCTCCTCCTCCGCTTCTCTTTCCTGTTGTTGGTGTATGGAACATTGGTAGAGAGGGCGGTTACCATGTGTTCTCCATCCTCCTCACTGTTGTTGGGGGGATGATGATGGGGGGTGTTGAGCACTGCTGGGGAGAAGCTGTCACTCACCTCCTTCTCCTCCACCCACCTACCCTTCCTCCCCACTGATGGTGTGGGGAGTAGCTGATAGCACCCTGCTTCACCCCCTACCCACTTTTGTCGACGAGTGGAGTACTAGTGGGAAGACAAGCTTCCAGCCTCCTCCACTCCTCTTACTTTTGTTGGTGAGTGGAACACTGGCAGAGATTTGTCCGTTCCATAAGTCTTCAACCAACTTAAGGAGTATCACACACACACACACACACACACACACACACACACACACACACACACACATACACACACACACACACAGCTCCTCGTCTGCGTCCAACCACCCTTGATTTGTAGCTAGTCATGGAATGCTGTCTCTGATTAGACCCTCCTCCGTACGTGTGACTCTCTTCTATAGGCTAACCTCTCCCCCATCCCCTCCTACTCTCTCTCTCCTCTCACACACACGGGCCCAGGTCCCTCTCCCGCATCTCACTTCCCTCACTTGAATCTCACATACAGGAAGCCACAACATAAACAAGCCCCTCTCACCGTGTCAAGCCGCTTCAATCCACACAGATGTTTTACGAATTTCCTTTTTAACCCCGAGAGACGAACCTCGGCAACTGAAGCCCGTGTGAGCCCCCTTGACGCCTTCGTTCATTCATAATTAGATATTAGCTGAAGAATCCGAGGCTCTGAGGCAGAGTGTTCGAGGAAGTTCATTATATGGCAGGAGAATGTAAGTGTGTGTGTGTGTGTGTGTGTGTGTGTGTGTGTGTGTGTGTGTGTGTGTGTGTGTGTACGAGGTTTTGGAGTGAAGAGCCCTGGAGTATAAGATGAAGCCTACTGTGATGTCTTATATTATGTTGAGGTATACTCATGTCTAGATGGGATGAGATCTTTTGTGTTGTGTATGTTGAGTATATTCCGTTATACTCACGGTTTGACTAGCTACAAAGATACTCATTGGGTGTACAGCATACTCCTCTGTGAAGTATATCTTTCTCTTCAAAAGCTAAGTCATCCATTCATCTCTCTTGAGATATATATATGTATTTAGACACACAGTATGGCTGCAACACTGCCCTTGTGAGTCGGTGCGTACCAGCTTCTACAACGTAATACTAAGGAAAAGCAATTGCTTCATTTGACTTCATACACAGCCACTCACACCTACCAGGCTCTCTTAAGCCTGGTAATATCGAACCTATCCTTTATTTTACGAAGATTTCAATCTCTCTTTCACCACCACAGACTCAAACTTTTTCATCCCATCTCGTATCAAAGGTTGACTACGAAGGTAGTTCACACGCACGCTGTGGAGGAGGTACTGCGCATTGCTTCATTCCCTGTGTTATAAAGGATGGATACCAGGACCACTGGTGCCCTTCCCTACTACCTACGACAACCTCCTACCCACTACCTACAACTGGAGCTCCTACCCATTACCTACAACTGAAGCCCCTACCTACTACCTACGACAACCCCCTACCCACTACCTCAACTGGAGCTCCTGCCCACTACTTACAACTGGTGCCTCTGCCCACTACGTACAACTGGAGTTCCTACTCACTACATACAACTGGAGCCCCTACCCACTACCTACAACTGGAGCCTCTGCCCACTACCAACAGTTGGTTCCTCTGTCCACTACCAACAGTTGGTTCCTCTGTCCACTACCAACAGTTGGTTCCTTCGCCCACTACCTAAAGCCGTACAAGATTTGGAGAAGGTTAATCTGTTTCGCTACCATTATAAGAATACGATTTCAAAATAGTTATTCTAATCTATCAAAATCATCAAAAAACACACATCCATCCTTCTTCCAAGATGGGTCTCCATTATCAGTGGAACCAGACACTTAGGAAACGTAAAATTTGCATCTCTGACCGAGCCAGAGTTTGGTGGTAGGAAGAATTATTTATCAAAAATCGGTAGGCGTCCAGGACATACCAAATTAGATTATTTTTTTTATATCTCGTTTTCTCGTATGTAAATCACAGCCAATTATGCAAATACCTGGGTGAAGCTATCTGCTAATAACCATCGGTAGAATTCAGTTCGATTCCAGTGTCATGTTACGATCGTATGTATATATATATATATATATTGTGATCCTCCTTGTGTTATAAGCCAACGAGGTCGGGGAGTGTGATGTATATATAAATACGTCAATGTTGGAAAGGATCACAATTTTGCGCGTGATCAAGATATCCCTTAAATTCCTAGATATTCTCTCTTGTGTCTCCCCTGATGATGTGATTATTACACGAAAGTGCACTTGGGAACTTTTCGTGTTTCATTTTCCCCGTGGACTCATAGGAATAAGACGTCGAGTAACAACTACGGTAGGTCAATGATACTTGAGAATGCACTGCTTCTACGATCATTACTGGTTGTTCTACTACATATACCACTCAAGTGAAAAGGGGAAGAAGAAGATGAGAGAAAGAAACAAAGAAAGAAAGAAAGAAAGAAGAAGAAGAAGAAGAAGAAGAAGAAGAAGAAGAAGAAAGAAGAGGAAGAAACAAAGAAAGAAAGAAGAAGAAGAAGAAGAAGAAGAAGAAGAAGAAGAAGAAGAAGAAGAAGAAAGAAGAAAGAAAGAAAGAAAGAAAGAAAGAAAGAAAGAAAGAAGAAGAAGAAGAAGAAGAAGAAGAAGAAGAAGAAGAAGAAGAAGAAGAAGAGAAGAAAGAAGAAAGAAAGAAAGAAAGAAAGAAGGAAAGAAGAAGAAGAAGAAGAAGAAGAAGAAGAAGAAGAAGAAGAAGAAGAAGAAGAAGAAGAAGAAGAAGAAGAAAGAAGAAGAAGAAGAAGAAGAAGAAGAAGAAGAAGAAGAAGAAGAAGAAGAGGAAGAAAGAAGAGGAAGAAAGAAGAGGAAGAAACAAAGAAAGAGGAAGAAGAAGAAGAAGAAGAAGAAGAAGAAGAAGAAGAAGAAGAAAGAAGAGGAAGAAAGAAGTGAAGACAGACAGCAAACCTAATAACAATGCACACGAAGGAAGACAACCATTATACCGTACAATGTGATGATATTTGTTGACATTCATCGCGAAATCATATCAACAAACACAGCAAGATACACTTACGGGTCAATCCACTTTACTGATGCTCCCAGACGTGAAATTCATTACTGGTGCATTTACACAGGTGCGCTGGCCCGTCTATTTACCTGTCCATTCGCCTATCTATCAATCATCTATCTATCTATCTATCTATCTATCTATCTATCTATTTATCTATCTGTCTGTCTGTCTGTCCATCTATCTGTCTGTCTGTCTGTCTGTCTTCCTGTCTGTCTGTCCATCTATTTGTCTGTCTCTCTGTCTTCCTGTCTGTCTGTCCATCTATCTGTCTGTCTGTCTGTCTGTCCGTTGATCTGTCTATCTATCCATCCGTGGTTACAGAGAGATGAGCGGTGCTCTGTCTCTAGACAGTAAGGTAACATTTATATACGTATGTGTAGATATCTTCTGTGCTACACTATGGCCTCCTATGGGTAAAGAATTCGCTCATTTCACTGTGTCATCAGTAAAGAGGTGATGTCAGCCCTATGATGTCAGCACCATAACTCAGTAAGGGATGATGTCAGCCCTATAGCTTAGTCAGGGATGATGTCAGCCTTATATCTTAGTCAGGGATGATGTCAGCCCTATAGCTTAGTCAGGGATGATGTCAGCCCTATAGCTTAGTCGGGGATGATGTCAGCCTTATAGCTTAGTCAGGGATGATGTCAGCCCTATATCTTAGTCAGGGATGATGTCAGCCCTATAGCCTAGTCAGGGATGATGTCAGCCCTATAGCTTAGTCAGAGATGATGTCAGCCCTATAGCCTAGTCAGGGATGATGTCAGCCCTATATCTTAGTCAGAGATGATGTCAGCCCTATATCTTCGTCAGAGATGATGTCAGCCCTATATCTTCGTCAGAGATGATGTCAGCCTTATAGATGATGATGTCAGTAGGTGTCAGCAGGTTAACCTGGTGTAGAGGCTGAGTGACCGGAGACATCTATAGACATCACATGTTTCAGAAGTCCCCAGAGTGAGGGACAGAGAATGTTGGACGTTCCACCCCACCCCTCCCCTTTCAAAGTCCCCCCAAGTGGGCGGACGGAGGTGGGCGGACTCTCCTCTCCCACTTAAAGTCCCCTGGGTGGGCGGACGGAGGTGGGCGGACTCTCCTCTCCCAGTTAAAGTCCCCTGGGTGGGCGTACGGAGGTGGGCGGACTCTTCTCACCCAGTTAAAGTCCCCTGGGTGGGCGGACGGAGGTGGGCGGACTCTCCTCTCCCACTTAAAGTCCCCTGGGTGGGCGTACGGAGGTGGGCTGACTCTCCTCTCCCACTTAAAGTCCCTTGGGTGGGCGGACGGAGGTGGGCAGACTCTCCTCTCCCAGTTAAAGTCCCCTGGGTGGGTGGACGGAGGTGGGCGGACTCTCCTCTCCCACTTAAAGTCCCCTGGGTGGGTGGACGGAGGTGGGCGGACTCTCCTCTCCCCCCTTCAAAGTCCCCCCAGGTGGGCGGACGGAGGTGGGCGGACTCTCCTCTCCCACTTAAAGTCCCCTGGGTGGGCGGACTCTCCTCTCCCACTTAAAGTCCCCTGGGTAGGCGGACGGAGGTGGGCGGACTCTCCTCTCCCACTTAAAGTCCCCCGGGTGGGCGGACGGAGGTGGGCGGACTCTTCTCACCCACTTAAAGTCCCCTGGGCGGGCGGAGGTAGGTGGGCGGACTCTCCTCTCCCACTTAAAGTCCCCTGGGTGGGCGGGCGGAGGTGGGCGGACTCTTCTCACCCAGTTAAAGTCCCCTGGGTGGGCGTACGGAGGTGGGCGGACTCTTCTCACCCAGTTAAAGTCCCCTGGGTGGGTGGACGGAGGTGGGCTGACTCTCCTCTCCCACTTAAAGTCCCCTGAGTGGGTGGACGGAGGTGAGCGGACTCTCCTCTCCCACTTAAAGTCCCCCGGGTGGGCGGACGGAGGTGGGCGGACTCTTCTCACCCAGTTAAAGTCCCCCGGGTGGGCGGACTCTCCTCTCCCAGTTAAAGTCCACCAGAACAAACAGTGTTTATATTGGTCTTTCACTTTTGACCTCGAGCTAATATTTGCCTCACACTCCAGCTCCTCTCTCGCCCCTGATGGTGAAATGCCAGCTGAGTGCTTCTGGGGCTCCTACAGAGACACAAGGTGAGTTCTCCTGGGTCGCAGGTAGACACACCAGCCACGGATCTCCTGGGGTTCTGGAGACATTCGCACCGCGCGTGCTCCTAGGGTCCTAGCAACACTCTAGCTAGAAGGTCCTAGAGGAAAGACCAGCTGGGCGTTCCTGGAGCTCCAGAAACACTCCAGTTAGAAGGTCCTCCTAGGGAGAGAGACCAGCTGAGCGTTCCTGGGGTTCCAGGAAGACTCCAGATAGGAGGTTCTAGGGAGAGAGACCAGCTGAGCGCTCCTGGGGTCCTAGGAACACCCTAGTATGAAAGTCCTAGGGAGAGATCAGCTGGGAAGTCCCTGAGGAAACACGTCAGCTGGGTGGCGCTGAGCCCATAGGTAGATGCCACCTGGGTGTTTCTAGAGTTCTTTGGGGGTCGTGACCAGTTCGGTACTTCTGGGGAGAACCAGCTTAGCGTTTCTGGGGTACTTTTGGGGAGAACCAGCTTAGCGTTTCTGGGGTACTTCTGGGGAGAACCAGCTTAGCGTTTCTGGGGTACTTTTGGGGAGAACCAGCTTATCGTTTCTGGGGTACTTCTGGGGAGAACCAGCTTAGCGTTTCTGGGGTACTTCTGGGAAGAACCAGCTTAGCGTTTCTGGGGTCTTGGAGGAGAGATATCAGATAAGCTTTTTCTTGTGACCGTCCTTGAAGACAGCAACCATGATCGTACAGCCAGGCTCCAGTCCATCTTGATAATAAATATCAAAATATTGACTGGCCATCTATCAAGTCGACATGTAATCCCCCGTGGACCTACCTCGCCTTCCATCACCTGCCTCCATAATTAGTCATAAATATATAAATGATTTATTGGCAAAGTTAAATTGATAGCAGTCCGGGATTATCAGCTGAGGCGAGGAACATAAAAAAAAAAGAGGCCAAATTATAATGAATTGGTATTCAAATTACGTGTGTCTGTATCGTACTATATTGTAGTTATGAAGGATAAAGGTGAGATTCTATTCCCTCTCGTCGATTTTTGTGGGCTTGAGTTCTGTATATCATCCGCCATAACCTTCTAATTATGTTCTAAGAAGATCTAAGAGAGGTTCACCTTCTCTCGCCAGTTCATAGATCGGAAGAGAAGATGCAAGGAGCAATGCCTTCTCTCTCCCTAGATTACTCATAGCATCAAAGTTTCCTTCCTTCTCCTGAAGTCCTCAGCGTTTGGTCCCAGACAATAGCAGTGCTCCCTGTTATATCTACCTCCTCCAATATGGATAGATTCCCCCCGTTTCTCCTCCCCTTCATACGTTTTCTTTTTTCTTTTTTCCCCCATTCCCCATTCCCGCCTCTCTCAGAGTCACCTAATCTTCAGCGCGTCACACGCTCCCTATCACCCTGACAAAGGGAAGGGTTCACCAGACCTGTATACAAGAGCATTACCTTGTCCTAATTCAATATATTGCATCCCTGAGCAACTTTACTCCCTCACTGAGAGGAGGAATTAAACTCTCCTCCTCTTGTTCCTTGTGACTACGTCAGTCGCCCTCGAGCTCAAGGCATTAATCAGTCAGGCTCTCGCAGTGTTCTTCCTCCTTCTTGAAGGGGCACCAGGCATCTAGATGGTATAAAGTATTGAAAGAGGGATATATAAGAAGGAAGGGGGAAAAAATATGAAGGAAGAGACAGGCTGATTGATTGATTTATGAGAAAGGCAAAGCGAGGGAGGGAGAGAGAGAGAGAGGCTGAGACAGACAGACAGAGAGAGAGAGAGAGAGGGAGACAGACAGACAGAGAGAGAGACAGAGATAGAACCGTAATCTACTAACGAGGGAAGCCAACCGGTTATCAAGGAACCATTCCAACCAGAGCCACCAGCCAGCCATCAAGTCTCCATCAATAATGTAGGCCTTCGCTCGACAAGCATAATTATCTGGCCAGATCTGTTGACAGGTGATAATTAACGAAAGCTAATTAAGACATAACTCATTAATGGGCAGGTAGATTGGTTAGGGGTAAAAAAAAAAAAAAAATTGTTTGTATGTCAGAGTTCCTAAAAAGTCGATGTGATAAGGACGACCACAGACTACAGATACGACAAAGGGCTCCAGGGATGGGTTACTGGACGTAGGATATTGATTACAAGCGACGAGAAAAACTACATGCTACAGTAACGAGTTCAGAATACATGGTTACGGGAGAGGCCACAAGCTGTAAGTCACATGTTACAGCCTTCTTGAACAGCTACAAGCTCGAACGACAAGAAATAACGAGGATTCTGTCGTCGGCAGAGCTACAGAAACGACCAGGGAGGGAGGAGGGACCTGCTATCAGCCAGGCTGTGATCGGACAGACAGGAGAATGGTGAGGAATGCTTCATCGAGAAGACACAGTGCTATAATGATCTGACCTTCAGCCATAGAAAATAGACATCCTCAGCCATCTACACAGATAGCGGGTCCTCAGCCATCTACACAGACAGCGGGTCCTCAGCCATCGACACAGCCAGCGGGTCCTCAGCCATCTACACAGACAGCGGGTCCTCAGCCACCGACACAGCCAGCGGGTCCTCAGCTACCGACACAGCCAGCAGGTCCTCAGCTACCGACACAGCCAGCAGGTCCTCAGCCACCGACACAGCCAGCAGGTCCTCAGCCATCGACACAGCCAGCAGGTCCTCAGCCACCGACACAGCCAGCGGGTCCTCAGCCATCGACACAGCCAGTGGGTCCTCAGCCATCGACACAGCCAGTGGGTCCTCAGCCATCGACACAGCCAGCGGGTCCTCAGCCACCGACGCAGCCAGCGGGTCCTCAGCCATCGACACAGCCAGTGGGTCCTCAGCCACCGACACAGACAGCGGGTCCTCAGCCACCGACACAGCCAGCGGGTCCTTAGCCATCGACACAGCCAGCGGGTCCTCAGCCACCGACACAGCCAGCGGGTCCTCAGCCATCGACACAGACAGCCGGATATCTCATTCCAATGAATCAAGGACAATTTTGGGTCGTTAATGCCATTGGCTCAAGTTATAGCGTGAACAACTTTCTCCAATTGGCTTTATAGGTTGTTAACCTGTAATCAACAAACAATCAAGCAGCAAATAGATGTAGGAATTGAATTGCAGGAGTGCTGAGGACGGCAAGGTATATCAGAGGATAGCTGACCTGCTGCGTAGGGGAGTGTGTAGTTGACCTGCAGGATAGCTGACCTGTGTCACCTGTAGTGTTGAAAGCAAACTGAACCTGACTTGCAGTGTAGCTGACCCGCTGTGTAGCTGGTAGGGTGTAAGGGAGGGAGATGTACCTCCTGCAGTAAACCTAACCCTGTCCTCCTCCAGCCCCTTCCTCCTCTAACCCCGTTCTACACCAGCCCCTTCCTCCTCCTCCAGCTTCGTCCTTCTCCAACACCATTCTCCATCAGCCGCTTCCTCCTCCAACTTCGTCCTTCTCCAACCCCATTCTCTACCAGCCCCTTCCTCCTCCAGCTTCGTCCTTCTCCAACCCCATTTACCTCCACCAGGCCCCATCCTCCTCCAAGCCCCGTCGCCCTTCGGTCCATTTTTACAACAGAATTTAAACTTGCTCTGAACTTCTCTATCGCTCATATCACCAGGGAAGGTTTGCTCGCGGGTTATTGACATCAAAAGCTATATATCTGCCGGAATGTGTGAAGGAGGGAGGGAGGGAGGAGGAGAAGTGAAAAGCCTTGTGGCAAAGGTAGGCTCCTCTTCTCCGGGGAACTGAGAGAGGCTCCTCTGCCCCCAGATCCTTAAGAGGAGGAGATTTCCTCCGCTGTCTCAGGTCTCGAAGGGGAGTTGTGGGGATGGGGCTCCGCTCCCTGAAGGTCCCTAAGGGAGGAGGCTTCACAGCCTCAGGTCTATGGAGGAGGCTACACCACCCTAGTTCCCAAGGGAGGCTCTGCTGCTTCATGCTCCCTTGCCCAAGGCTTTGCTGCCTCAGGTCTCTAGCGAAGGCTCTGCCGCCTTGGGTTCTTGGCTGAGCCTCCTCTGCTTCAGGTACCTGGCGGAGGGAGACTCCGCTACTTCAGATATGTAGGGAAGGTTTTTTTCTGCTTCAGTTTTCTGCTCAGGTCCCTCTACTACTGCTTCAGGTACGAGAAGCTCCATTAATTCAGGTCTCCTCTGGCATAAACTGCTACTGAAAACTACGAGAGATGATATGGAAGGCGTAGGACAAGAAAGAAATATAAGAAATGAAAAATGAAAAAAAGGGTGATATAAAATGGCACCTGAGAATGCTAAGCGGTTGGTGGAGTGGATGCCATTCTATTCTACATCTCCGTCTATTCTTGGTCTATCCGTCTCGTGTCTGTCTACCCGTCAGGCTCTAGCCCCTCGCAACGGCGTGTCATTGCATATGTATGCGCATCAGCAGGTCCGTGTTCATGTATATACAACCGTGGCTGTGTATGTCTCCTTGTATATGCACGCCTCGGTATCCCTGTATATTGATTCACAAGGTGTGCCTCCTACACTGTGTGTCCCTATGCCTGAATGTCACCACTGGGGCATTTTTCTCTCCCTCTCGTCTCACATTCACCTCCACTATCCTCAATGTACTCCGTGTTTTCCTTGAAATAAGAGATTAAGTCGCATTTTTGTATTCTACGTTTTCAGGAAGTTTATATAAGGCTGTGTACTCTCTCTCTCTCTCTCTCTCTCTCTCTCTCTCTCTCTCTCTCTCTCTCTCTCTCTCTCTCTCTCTCTCTCCCTCCTCCTCATCCCTGACTTTAAGAACACGTCACTTTTCCACACCTCTCTCTCTCTCTCTCTCCCCACCTCTCACCACGTCTGCTCCGTTGCACTCTCCTCCCTGTTTTACTGGAACATACCAAAGAACAAAGTCGTAGCTTTTCTTATTCTCCTAACGACCTTATATACTCCTGGCCATCATATAAGTCGCCAGACACCCTCCTCCTCCTTGACAAACCTGCCCACCACACACACCTGTCTCCACCCACCACACATGCCAAAGGTCCTCCTCCCCTCACTCCCATGTCTACCACAGTTTCATCCTCCCCCACATACCCGACTCTGGAGCCTCGCATCTTCTCAATAATACTCGTGTCGATATAGGATTCTTATTTCCTTCATGCCTTTGTATTTCCCCACAGCCATATTCTCAACTCTCATCTTGATATCCTCACCCTCCGCTCTCTGCAGAAGATTTCCTTTGTCCATTACCGTTTAGGAATCTGCTCCAGAAGACAACAAAGACAGCTCTCTTGAAAAATATTCCCTTTCAACTTTATAGGCGCCATCTTGTCGTAAACCGTCTATCAAATGTCGTGTGATATCTTGGAACCCATGTCTTCACCCTGATCTCACACTCAAGTGTGAACCTCTCAGCATCTGAACAGCTTCTCTCGTGGTTTGCTTCCTCCATGTATATATTGTTATCTCTTCTCTCTCTCTCTCTCTCTCTCTCTCTCTCTCTCTCTCTCTCTCTCTCTCTCTCTCTCTCTCTCTCTCTCTCTCTCTCTCGGTGCTGCGCTGCGTGCGGGAGCTGAGGGCACTGAACTCTTATTCCTCAATTGTCCTGTTCTCACTTCACAATGACACACACACACACACACACACACACACACACACACACACACACACACACACACACACACACACCTTCCCTGCAGAGTAACAAGAAGTCTATTGGCAATTAACTGCAATGGAGTACTAGGATCACCCATTTTGATATCCACAATGAAACCAAACTATCAGCCCTACCATGAACGACCAGGACTAACCATTTCATCAACCATGAGCAACCTAAACCATCAGTAATACCATGAGTAACCTAAACTACCATCCCTACCACAAGTTACCATCTTGATATGAATTACCAGAACCAACCACCTTAACAACCGTGAGGAACATGAACCACCAGCTGTACCAAGAGTAATCATGACGAACCATCTGTATTACAACCTTTGCCATCACCAGCTTTAGCTTCGCAGCTTATTTCCCCCAAAAGCTGGATAAATCTGTGTAAGCTTCATCAGGGGAATACCTCTGCTTCAACTAGGTGGGCCCTTCACTGCCTTCTGGGGTTCTGAGAGACCAATCCAAATGGTTTCCAAAAGAACTTGATCCTTTCCATAAGGATCTTAACGCCCTGCCTCCACGGGGAATAGTGGTACCTAGTGAACGCAGACCTGAAACAACGATGTTGTTTCGCACCGTAATGCCCTCCTTCTCCTACCCTAGACGAGGGTTAGTGGAGCTTAGATGTGTCAAGTTATAAGATTGTCTACTCGGTCCTCTGACCCAATTATAGATCGCTGTGTGAGGTACAGTGGCTGCCTGATTAGATCACAAGGCTGGGATGAGGTTGAGGAGCGTCACCGGAGGAAAAAGGAATGAGAAAAAGGAGAAAGAGAATCAAGAGAAAAAGGCCACAGAAAACGATGATCACAGGGGAAAATCAGGACACAAGAAGAGCAAGCCAGGTAGACAGTGGAGGCAAGGAATAAAGTGAGAAGTGATAAAGATGTGTTGACTCTTGTTATTATGATGATGATACAGTTTAATGAAGGAAAGATAATTGATAAGGAGAGTGAGGGACAGGAGGAGGCAATGCCCTTATCTTTTTCTCAGCATTAGTTGTGGCACACAACACCCTCCCTCACTTCCCTCCAGCACTCCATTAACATCCTGCCTCTCTCTCTCTCTCTCTCTCTCTCTCTCTCTCTCTCTCTCTCTCTCTCTCTCTCTCTCTCTCTCTCTCTCTCTCTCTCTCCCGCCCCAATAACGCCGCACCCTCACTCTTTCCTCCACTCCACCACCGTCCTCCCTCACTCTTTCCTCCACTCCAGCACCGTCTCCTCCCTCACTCTTTCCTCCACTCCAACACCGTCTCCTCCCTCACTTCACTATGATCTTCCCCTCCACGTACTAGACATCTTCAACAACATTCTCCCTCACCCTGACCGCCATCACACTTTCACCCTCCACCTACCCCTTTCTCCCTCCCCCGCCCCCCTCTCGGCATCCCCTTCATCCACAGAAATTCTTCTGTCTATTCGTTCCACATTTTCAAATTGTCCCCAAGTTTTTTTTCCACTTTATGATTCTCGTGTCCTCAGATCCACTTGACGTAATCAGCTCAACTTAAAAGTCTGCCACTCAGGAAGAGTCCTCAGAATACCTCCTGCTGAGGCCATTATATATATATATATATATATATATATATATATATATATATATATATATATATATATATATATATATAGATAGATAGATAGATAGATAGATAGATAGATAGATAGATAGACAGATAGACAGATAGATAGACAGATATACTGAGTTTTATCTTCCCAGGGCACTCAGGGTCTTTAAGTAAAATTTCACCCCCACAGGTTCACTAATTACACCGCCACTCAGGACCACTTCCACACAATCAGGGTCTCATACGAGAACTCAGAACTTCTCCCCAAACAGTGAGGACCTGTTTCCCAGGCAAGCAAGATCTCTTCCAAGAATTTAGCGTCTCATTCAAACATTGAAGGTCTCTCCCACACAATCAGACCCTCTTACAAGAAATTTGAACCCTTCTCAAACAATAAAAGGTCTCTCTCAAGCAATCAGAACCTTTTTTCAAGAACATAGAACCTCTCCCAAACAATTAACGAGCTCTCCTAAGCAATCAGCACTTCTTTCAAATATGTTGAACCTCTTCCAGGCATTGAAGACCTCATTTAAAGCAATAAGAACCCCTCCTCAGGAATCAGGTCCCCCTCTCCCATACCCTCGTGATAATTCCTAAGCACCATATCTAATGGGCTTCCCTCGACCTTCTTCTCGCCTCTTCCCTTTGCCTCTTTTCGTAACACGTACACAAGCTTGTCAGATGATATAGGATCTCACAATGTAACTGAGGTGTGTTGTAGATGGGGGCAGTGACAAGTCCTTTGTTGTCAAGAATCCATTAAACTCCTGCCCCTAAAACCTTCAACCACAACAAAGACTTTGCTAGTGTTAACGTTACTGATGTATCTTCCCATCCTTGTTTATGTCTCTCATCAAGATATATCTCATCGTCTTCATCATGAATTACTTTACGGCCATACAAAACTGACGAGGTCGCCGATTTCGCTCACTCAGAAGCACTTTATCAAATCACACTAAGGTCTACATACATTTAAACCTTCCCTAGACACCAATCCATGAATGCATTTCACAATATCGTTATGAGTTGCAATGACACTCCTCCTGTGGTGCTTCTCATAACAAGTTACCTTGACACTCCTCCTGTGGCGCCTTCTACCTCGAATTACTTTCTCACTCCTCCTATGGTTCCTTCTACCACAAGTTATTTTCTAACTCCTCCGCTGGTGTGCCTTCCACGGCAAGCAGCACTGACACTGATTCCATAGGACCTTAGTGGTTTTGTGTCTTGTTTTACAGATGCCAAGAGCTTTTCAGAATCTCTTCTTTTTGCATCTAGTGTTCGGGAGCTCCAGATGTCTCGAACACTGTGTTACAGCGGTGGACTATTGCTGCAGAGGTCTGGTGCACTGTGTTGTCTTATCAACCCCAGCAGGAAGGTTTTGGTGCAGACGTCCCCCTCCTCCATAACTTGTGCCGCCCCTGGCACGCCCAGCGTCCACGCCCCTCCTGGAACCCTCCATAACTCGCGCTTCCCCTGGCACGCCCACCATCCACGCCCCTCTGGTTCCTCTTTACCACTCTACCTCCCAATTACCTTCCCTAACCAAGCCCATCCTCATGTAATTCATGCACAACATTTTTGCTCCTTCCCTCCTTTGTACAGGTCAGATCTCTGGCAAGATCAAAGGCTTTTCCTGGGTCGAGAAAACATCAGGTTTGGCCCAAGCAATGAGGACAAGACAACACAAGTACACTTAAATGCTGGCTGCCAAAACAGAATCACACAAGTGCTTAGAAGTGTTGGAAGTAAAGGCACGATAACAAGGCTTATCAGAATGCTAACCTAATCTAGTTTACTGAGGACATGGTAGGCTGTTGAGACTTAAAAGGTACAAATATCTGTCCTTATGACTGAGTAGTGTCTTGCTGATTCTCCAATTCCACTTGGAAGATTTTCCAGAGCGTGGCATCGAAGGAGGAGACCGTAAGAATTCGGTGACTATGGGGGGAAATCGAAGCCCCAACCGATGACAATGTACTTGCCCAAGAAAGATTTGCCTTCTCAGCAGATATCCAAGTCTTTCTCCTCCTGCCACACAGATCTCTGAGCGTCAGAATTCTTCCTCAGATCACAAATAACCTCGGAAGGACCCAGTGGCATGTTGCTGTCCGACTCACTTTGTATATATTTGTATGAATTATGGAAGACGATGCCCCATAAAAGACCAAGGGGTAGCTGAGAGCCTCCTGATTAAGTGGGAGATCCAGAAATGGTGGAACTGTTGCATAGGGATGATAAACAGAACGGCCATGATGGTCGAAGGTGTCCATCTCAAGCCTGGTTCATTTCTGGATCTACTAATCTATCAGTAGGATAAGTCCCTGCGACAGGAATACTAAACTCCATATACCTCTGAAGTTAAGCTGAGGTAGGTCTCGAACACATCTAATGATGCTGGAGGGAAGACGATACCGCCTCTTTTTTTTAGAAGAAGGAGAATATATACCTTCTATATCCAGACGTGACAAGAATGTTGGAACTCATTTGAAATTAATTTGGCCTTAACTTTCCCGTTGCCTACAGCCATAAGTGTTATTGATGAAGCCAGCTCTTCCCGCCCTGGCCAAGTCGTTGAAATATTTCCACTATAAATGCCGAAGAATGTTTCTTTTTTCTTCTCTCCCCCAAGGAGTTATAAGATAGAGAGAGAGAGAGAGTTTATCCCAAAACTGATGAGAAGAAAATCTTTCTCAACTTTCGTACGGGGTCGAGGAACTCTCCTTCCCCCGCAAAAATAATGGATTATAGACGAAGCAGAGAACTCCCAGTAGGATTTCTTTTTTTCAGATAAAGTCGGCGGAATTAGAAATGAATAAGTTAGAGCTTTTTTGGACTATGCCATACATTCTAGTTTTGACCATAGGAACGGTATGGAAGCATGAAGTCAAATTAGTACTCATGATAATGTGCTTAAAATGGTTTACTAACTAGGAATGGTGGTTCGAGTGAGGGAGTAGTTAGTACTGGAAGTCTACGATGGGAGACAACTGACTTGTTACGATGGTTTGGGTGAGGAGGTAGTTAGTAGTTTACGGTGGGAGACAATTGGCTTTTTACGGTGGTTTGGGTGAAGACGTAGTTAGCACTGGTAGTCTACGGTGGGAGGCAATTGACTCGTTACGATGGTTTGAAGTAGTTAGAACTGTTAGTCTATGTTGGGGGACTAATGACTGGTGATGGTAGTCAGAGAGAATTGGTAGTTAGTTACTCTTGGTAATTATGGGGGGATGGAATGCAAGATGATAAACAATGTTTAAATGTCTCATGAACGCTTGGTTTAAATGTCGGAACCACATCCAGTATGTATGCATAAGATACGTTTAAACGTGTGTGATGCGACGAGTTTATATAGTACTTGAGATGTGTCGTTTAAAATGTCTGAGACGGACAAAAGTTTAAATGCTTCGAACGGCGCAAATTTAAACGCCTGAGACATATCGACTTTAAACGTTTTACATGGGCCATTTAAGTGTTTGAGACGCCTGAATGTGACCACCCCCTCCCTATAAAGGTCCATTTAAACGAGCAAAGATATAAATGCCTCGAACGTGCCAGGTTTAAACGGCTGCTCTGTGGGTGTGGGGAGGTGGGGGGGGAGGTTGTCTGTTGCACAAATTAATTCAGTTTTGCTTTTGAAGCCCCGAAGTTGGTGGGTCTAAAATAAAACGCGAATTGAATTCGCTACGGGAATATGTGAAGACTTTCTGACATTTACGTTTGTCACATATGTAAATTTGGATGTCTGCTCAAGCATACTAATAAGCTCATTAATATTCATGCTGTATAAATGTTGCTATTAATTGTAAAATAATGGTCCTTTTTTATCATTTTATGTAGACATATTAAATGCTCTTGCTTATCACTAGGGATGCATATAGCAATAATAGGGCTTGTGTGGAGATGAAAATAGATAGACATATCATCAAATGTCTATCGTTACTATACTTTAGCCTACGAGTTCCTTGATCCACTGTCCAGACTGTCCTTATGTAAGATATTAATCATTATATAATTTCCTAAGTTCTCTGAAAGCTTATTTCTGCTAAGCTTAAACTGAAACATTTTCTAAAGTATCGGAGAATCAAGGATGAGTGCTCTCAGACTCAGGTTAAGTGAACTTACAAAATTATTTACTCCCACTGTACTTAACAGTTTATTTACTCCATTGTACTTAACAGTTTATTTACTCCATTGTACTTAACTGTTTATTTACTCCATTGTACTTAACTGTTTATTTACTCCATTGTACTTAACAGTTTATTTACTCCACTGTACTTAACAGTTTATTTACTCCACTGTACTTAACAGTTTATTTACTCCATTGTACTTAACAGTTTATTTACTCCATTGTACTTAACTGTTTATTTACTCCATTGTACTTAACTGTTTATTTACTCCATTGTACTTAACAGTTTATTTACTCCACTGTACTTAAAATTATTTACTCCACTGTACTTAACAGTTTATTTACTCCACTGTACTTAAAATTATTTACTCCACTGTACTTAACAGTTTATTTACTCCATTGTACTTAACAGTTTATTTACTCCATTGTACTTAACTGTTTATTTACTCCATTGTACTTAACAGTTTATTTACTCCACTGTACTTAAAATTATTTACTCCACTGTACTTAACAGTTTATTTACTCCACTGTACTTAAAATTATTTACTCCACTGTACTTAACAGTTTATTTACTCCACTGTACTTAAAATTATTTACTCCACTGTACTTAACAGTTTATTTACTCCATTGTACTTAACAGTTTATTTACTCCATTGTACTTAACAGTTTATTTACTCCATTGTACTTAACAGTTTATTTACTCCACTGTACTTAACAGTTTATTTACTCCATTGTACTTAACAGTTTATTTACTCCACTGTACTTAACAGTTTATTTACTCCACTGTACTTAACAGTTTATGGATATTTGACTGCAAGTGTTCAATAGCCAAGAACCATATTGCAAGGAACTTATATACAATAATGGGAAGGTCATTTTTTTTTTGTCGACAATAAACATACATACACCTTCAGCTGCCAAGGAATCTGACACTCTTTAAAGGAATTAAAACCTATAAGAGAATATGGTGGAAATATAAAGGAATATAGTGAAAATACAGAGGAATATGGTGGAAATATAAAGGAATATGGTGGAAATACAGAGGAATATGGTGGAAATATAAAGGAATATGGTGAAAATACAGAGGAATATGGTGGAAATATAACTAAATGTATGATCACAAAAAAAAAAGACAAGGTGAAATAAGCTACAGAAGGGATGTATTTATCCTTTATGCTACTTTAACTAATACTTCTGAGATGAACGCCGTATGACAGTTTCCACGAGAAGTGAGTGATCCTGCGTGGCGACTGGGCTCTCCTGCCGGGCGTACGACTTATACCTCACCTCTTATGACCTTGCTCTTTTCAACACCTCGGAAGATAGAAACTGCAGTTGTAAGAGAATAGATCAGTCCGCTTTGTGGTTACTGAAGAATGGCAGGTTTAATGAAGAAGAAAGAGGAGACAGGAAGGGGAGGCGCAAATGGGTTCAGTTTGGCCATAGGATAAGCCCCGTTTCCCACAGACCAGCTGGGGCGTCATCGTTCTGACCAGGTCATCTGGCATCGCTTTCATACGCTATCCCTTTATGGCATCAGGACCCCCCCTCATTATAATTAGTGTATGTAAACATTAAGCAGCCGGAAAGGCACGTAATCACTTTATGCATATGATAATGAATTCAGAGAGAGAGAGAGAGAGAGAGAGAGAGAGAGAGAGAGAGAGAGAGAGAGAGAGAAACCCCCAGCCAGTACCACTGTCAGCAAATAATAGCTGTGATACGTCATCTGTAAACAAATGGAGATCGTGGGGTTGTTATGACTGGCCAAATGTATTCGGGTGGACTTTTAGATGAGATCTGTGTTCGAACAACAACTTTGGAGTTTGTCTGTCTAAGTACCATGAGTACGGGTGATGGGTTGTGAGTCTTGGTATAGAAATTCTGAGATAACCAGGAGTATATGATTATCACAACTTCAACCGAAGATTATCACAACTTCAACCGAAGATCATCACAACTTCAACCGAAGATTATCACGACTTCAACCGAAGATTATCACAACTTCAACCCAAGATTATCACAACTTCAACCGAAGATCATCACAACTTCAACCGAAGATTATCACAACTTCAACCGAAGATTATCACGACTTCAACCGAAGATTATCACGACTTCAACCGAAGATTATCACAACTTCAACCGAAGATTATCACGACTTCAACCGAAGATTATCACGACTTCAACCGAAGATTATCACGACTTCAACCGAAGATTATCACAACTTCAACCGAAGATTATCACGACTTCAGCCGAAGATTACCACAACGTCAACCGAAGATTACCACAACTTCAACCAAAGATTATCACAACTTCAACCGAAGATCATCACAACTTCAACCGAAGATTATCACAACTTCAACCGAAGATTATCACGACTTCAACCGAAGATTATCACAATTTCAATCGAAGATTATCACAACTTCAACCGAAGATCATCACAACTTCAACCGAAGATTATCAAAACTTCAACCCGAGATTACCACAACTTCAACCGAAGATTATCACAACTTCAACCGGAGATTACCACAACTTCAACCCAAGATTACCACAACTTCAACAGTACTGTAGAAAAATATCAGTATGACACGATTTCACAATATACAACACATCACCGTCACCAGCTCAACAATCTATGGAAGTTTCCTCATGACACAACTTCAGATTCCCAACACTGAAATATCATTCAGAAAAAACACCTTTGTCTCAGACGTTTATAGATCTAATTTACCATCTGGACTTTTGTATGGCTGTTAACTTGTTAAGTCATGGCTCGTGTCATGGTTCGGTCTTTAGACCACCGCCTCGTCCCTCTTGGACTAGTAACTAGATAAGATCAGGAACAGGTGATCATGATGATAACATTGTGGGGAAGCTGTGGTTGATAGTGAGGAAGGTGAAGGTGAGGACGCATGAGGGTGATCATGATGATAACATTGTGGGGAAGCAGAGGTTGATAATGAGGAAAGTGAAGGTGAGGACGCGTGAGGGAAGGGCTGATGTGCATCATTGAAGAAGGACACTCTAAATGTTGATGATTGAGACAGACGTTGATGACAACAGTATTGATGATGGTGATTCGTTATTGATGATGAGGGACACTAGGGGTTTGATGGTCGTGGTGATTGGTCAACATCTCTCTGAGAGTCACAGCGTATGGGGGAGCCCATCTGCTGACACACAATTCAGTTGTTAGCAAAGGATAAACCACCCTACCCCACAAAATCTGACAAGTCGTCTGCCATCATTAGGAACCAAACCTAACCCTTAACTGAAGTCTCTGTAGACACCTCTCTCTCTCTCTCTCTCTCTCTCTCTCTCTCTCTCTCTCTCTCTCTCTCTCTCTCTCTCTCTCTCTCTCTCTCTCTCTCTCTCTCACTCACTTTTCCCCCTTTTCCATCCTGTCTATAGCCACGCAAACCATTCTAGATTTCCCCCTCCCTCTCTCTCTCTCTCTCCTTCCCCTCTCCTTCCCCGTCTTTATTTGTTGCTGGAAAGGGGGGACAAATTAGGCCACGGCCCAGCTCCCGCGCGAACTCTGACCTACAAATTGTTTTGCCATCCAATTTAGTTGCCCATGAATGACTCGTGTCTTCATTAACTTTCGTTAATTACCCCCCCACCACGTCAACAGTTGTGGGTAGACGTTTACGCTGGTCGAGCCCAAGGGGTTGCGTTTGTAGATGGTGCTTTGGTGGTTGGCTTGGGGGGGGGGGGTTGTAAAGGTTCCATGATAACTGTCTCTGGCTGCTCAGAAGGTCCTTTGATGGTTCCCTGGCTATTTGAAGGTCCCCCCTCCCCCCGCGCCCCTTCCTTAATGGCTGGCTAATGTTCTGTGGGACGTTTGATGGCTGGATGGCTGTTCAGAGGGTTCTGTGATGGCTGGATGGCTGTTCTTCATAGAGTCAGCCCCCAGCCTCTGGCTGACTGGGGGAAGAATCTCTCTCTCTCTCTCTCTCTCTCTCTCTCTCTCTCTCTCTCTCTCTCTGATAATTGACGCCCTTCAAAGAAATGAAATTTCAGGCCAGTTGGACTAATTAGCAGATGAAGAGTTCAAGTATTCCCAGAGACAAAAGTCCGACACTCTCTCTCTCTCTCTCTCTCTCTCTCTCTCTCTCTCTCTCTCTCTCTCTCTCTCTCTCTCTCTCTCTAACTCTCCCCTCCTCCCTCAACTGTGCTCTTGAATAAGACTGAGTGAAAAATTGAAATTCAATCAGCATAGTCGAGCTATTCACGTGGGGAGGTCACAGGGTTAGATGGGTCATAGTGAGGGACCAGAGTAGATGAGGTAGTTTGATAGGGAAGTTGGGAGGCGTTGCCATAGACTGAGATGGAAATGGCAGATGGAAGAATTAAAAAAGAAGGTGGAAAGAAAAGGAAAGAGTGGACGTAAACGGAAAGTGTAGGAGAGAAGAAAGGAACAGGATGGGAAAGTGGTGAGAGTGAGAGGATAAAGGGATGGTGGAGTGATTAGATACTGTAATGGGAGGGAAGAGAAAGAGAGAGAAAGGAATGGGATGGAGGAAATATAAATTGAAATATACACTCAGTGTGCCATATAATATATATATGTATATATATATATATATATATATATATATATATATATATATATATATATATATATATATATATATATATATATATAGACTTAACCACGTTAACATTTTCCCACAATGCCCACATGCTGACTCTGCCAACTCTCTTCCACCCAAAGACTAGTCCTGCCACCCATTGCCAACCTCATCCACTCACATGTTGGCTCCTGCCACCCCACTGTCAACAATCTTCAACCCACCCATTATAAACTTTCCATAGTGATTCTTCTTTGTTATTTTCCTGCTTGCTGTTGAGCCAGAGGGAGAGGTGGATGGATAAGGTACCCCTATTCTTTAACATCCTGCCTCTGTCTCTAATGAATCAGGAACGTAGAATACTATTACTATACCCCCCCAGCAGATAACCTCATTATGGACCATCAAGTCCGATGTTCTCTGTCCTTCCGAATGGACATGTTAACCTAACCAACCCTGCCAAGCCTTTCCCAACCATGTGTTGACTATGCCACCTGCTGACAACACTCCCCCTCGACCAAATGCTGACACCCCCTCTCACTCCCTCCGGATCCTCTACGTCCTCTTACCTCAACAGATCCCTCCGCCCTGGGGTCAGGTCTGCCTCCTTCAGCGTCACACAGAACCTGACCCGTCATTGGACAGTTCACATCCTGATCCTCTCACACAGACACCGAGTGGATCTCTCGTGTGGTGGTGCTGCTGCTGCTGAAGGCGTTTCTCTACTGCAAAGATTATTCAGATTCCATGTATATTACCTGGAATCTCATCACCCATGCTCGGGCCTTATTGCTTTCGATCTGAAGACGTCGCCCTTTCTTGGAGGTTTTTCTAATGCCAGATCCAAAGTACCTGGGTCCATCTCATTTCTCATCACGTTCCATTCGCAATGTCACCTATTTCCACCACCATGAACTCCCAGCACCTCATATTTCTAGAATTACCAATCCTTTCAGCACCATCGATTCTCACCACGTCCCATTCCTAACACCACGTATTCCCAGCACTATCCATTCACATGCGCAATACATCACAGCATCATCCATTCCCAAAACTATCTATTCCCATTATCATCCATTCCTAGCACCATCCATTCCCGGCAACATCCACTCCCACCACCATCCGTTCTCATCACCACACAAACTCTGCAAACCCCTTATTTCCAACAACCATCCCATCCCTAGCTCTGCCCATTCCCAGAGCCACCCATTTCCAGGACCAGCCATTCCCTAAGATCCTCTGCTGTTCCAGTGTCAATATCGGAATTCTTGTATAACAGTGTTACAAATCTCTCCTCGCTTTCCACACTTTGAGATGGAGGGCAGTGTTGTGATGGTGTCTGACCCAGCTGGGTGGTACTGAAGTAGTGTCTGACCCATCTGGGTGGTACTGAAGTGGTGTTTGACCCAGCTGGGTGGTACTGATGCGGTGTTTGACCCAGCTGGGTGGTACTGAAGTGGTGTTTGACCCAGCTGGGTGGTACTGAAGTGGTGTTTGACCCAGCTGGGTGGTACTGAAGTGGTGTCTGACACAGCTGGGTGGCACTGGTGTGGTGGTGTCTGACACAGATGGAGATGGGGTAATGGGTTTCTTACTTCATCACTGCAAATGCGTTTGCAAAGCAACCCCAGCCAGCGTTCTGCAACATGTGCAACACCGTCACTGCAGCCTTTTCCATCACTGCAATATTTGCAACACCCCCCCGTCACAGCTTTGGGGGGGTGGAGTGGAGGAATACTCCAGTCACGTGATAAGGCCAGAACCCAATTAGGGCACAAGTTATGTAGGAAAATGAAATTTAAGAATTGATAAGTGACTTCTCAACACAACTGTTGAGAAATTTCTCCCCCCCTCTCTCTCTCTCTCTCTCTCTCTCTCTCTCTCTCTCTCTCTCTCTCTCTCTCTAGGTGACCCGCGGACAGAATGTCTAACAATCTGCCAAGAAATTTAATCTTTGGGATGTTGTCTTCAGGGAATCCATGGAAATGAAATATTCTCATGTCAAACATTCATTCATTTCACCATCTCTCTCTCTCTCTCTCTCTCTCTCTCTCTCTCTCTCTCTCTCTCTCTCTCTCTCTCTCTCTCTCTCTCTCTCTCTCTCTCTCTCTCTCTCTCTCTTTGCCCTGTTTCTAGATACAGGGTCATCGAGGTAGACACAAAAAGTGATAAGAATACATAAATGTATAGGTAGATAGATTGAAAGAAAGAAGAAGTTACATAGATGAACAGGCCACACAGACCTAAGGTCTAAAGGAAGTGGTCTAGAGAGAGAGAGAGAGAGAGAGAGAGAGAGCAATATAAGGTAGATAGACAGACAGAGATAAGCAGTGAAAGACACACACACACACACACACACACACACACACACACACACACACACACTCACATAGACAAGTAATGACGTAAAAAAAGAGCTAGGAGAAGATAAGGGCAGACAGACAGACAGACAGGTAGACAGACAGACAGACAGACGTCCATTGTATTGCTGGTCTTGTGGACAGCTGACGGCGACGCAGCAGTGACGGTAATGAAGCAGAAACCATTTGTTTGATTAATCCTGTGTATATACCGAGTGTAGGGGGGGTGAACGGGCGCCGCAGGTCACGCCGCAAGGTGCGGTAGGAGGTAATATGTTGGAGTAGTGCCGCAGATCGTGTCACAAAGCGCCGCAGGTCACGCCACAAGGTGCGGGAGGAAGTAATATGTTGGAGTAGTGCCGCAGGTCGTGTCACAAAGTGCCGCAGGTCACGCCGCAGGTCGTGTCTCAAAGAGCCGCAGGTCACGCCACAGGTCGTGTCACAAAGTGCCGCAGGTCACGCCGCAGGTCGTGTCTCAAAGAGCCGCAGGTCACGCCACAGGTCGTGTCACAAAGTGCCGCAGGTCACGCCGCAGGTCGTGTCACAAAGAGCTGCAGGTCACGCCACAGGTCGTGTCACAAAGAGCCGCAGGTCACGCCGCAGGTCACGCCGCAGGTCGTGTCTCAAGAGCCTCAGGTCACGCCGCAGGTCACGCCGCAGGTCACGCCGCAGGCCAACTTGACTCACTGACCCGATTCCGCCGTTCAGGGAAGCCAGGTCGGGAGTAGTGGAGTCATGCGTATGAAAAAAAATATCCAAGTGCGTACAACGCACGCGCGTATGCTGCGGTGACAACACTGTCGATGTGATGCGTATCTTCTCTCCCCTACCCCCCCCCCCCCCCCCCTGACATCCCCTGAGCGTATATTGCGTTAGCGTTGGCGAGGAGTCATAGCTGTGGGACAGCTAAACCCTTCACCTCCTCAGCTACATCTTAGCTTCCAGCTATTGCCAGCTGCTTCTCATTCCTTCAGTCTTTCAATCAAGAGGTTAACCCTGAAGGGGCAATATACTGCTATGCCACTCAAATCCACTTATCTACGTGATGCGAGAATCTACGTATACTCTACGATCCTTCGACCTAATGAACACTGTATACAAATATTGACGAATTCGATTTTTTTTTCGTGTAAATTAGATTATTCTGGGTCAATGGTCATGATCGGATGGTCAGGTTATCCTGGGTCAAAGGTCGTGATCGGATGGTCAGGTTATCCTGGGTCAAAGGTCATGATCGGATGGGTCAGGTTATCCTGGGTCAAAGGACATGATCGGATGGGTCAGGTTATCCTGGGTCAAAGGTCGTGATCGGATGGTCAGGTTATCCTGGGTCAAAGGTCATGATCGGATGGGTCAGGTTATCCTGGGTCAAAGGTCGTGATCGGATGGTCAGGTTATCCTGGGTCAAAGGACATGATCGGATGGTCAGGTTATCCTGGGCCAAAGGTCGTGATCGGATGGTCAGGTTATCCTGGGCCATAGGTCATAATCGGATGGTCAGGTTATCCTGGGTCAAAGGTCATGATCGGAAGGCCAGATTATTCTAGGTCAAAGGTCATGATCAGAGAGTAAGGTCACTGGGATTGACTCGTTATCCTTTCCATTCACGGAATTCAAGAGATCTCGATTGACATATTTAATCACAAGCCATCTGTGATTAATCGCAGTTCAGTGGGGAGTCACAGGTCATAAAGAAAGGTCATCGTGCCTCTTTTTTTTTTTCCACCGCTCATAGCTTGTTAATGAGACTGAGTGACGAGGTTTTAATTAGATGTAACGTGATGTCTGAAGACATTAAGATGAGTGAGTGGTCGATGTATAACACCAGAAGCCAAACATTTCACGTACGTGATTTCTGACGTGTTTAACAGGAGAGCAATGACGCAACGATCAACCACAATCAATGACGCAACGATCAACCACAATCAATGACGCAACGATCAACCACAATCAATGACGGAACGATCAACCACAATCAATGACGCAACGATCAACCACAATCAATGACGCAACGATCAACCACAATCAATGACGCAACGATCAACCACAATCAATGACGCAACGATCAACCACAATCAATGACGCAACGATCAACCACAATCAATGACGCAACGATCAACCACAATCAATGACGCAACGATCAACCACAATCAATGACGCAACGATCAACCACAATTAATGACGCAACGATCAACCACAATCAATGACGCAACGATCAACCACAATCAATGACGCAACGATCAACCACAATTAATGACCCACCTCAGCCCCAGGACTGCTGGGTCTGCCAGCAACAGTACCCAGTTGAACCCACCACCACTGGTGCTCATTGGCATTCATCGTCTTCGTCTTCAGTGCAGTGGATCATCATCACCAGGGTTTCTTCCTCCTCCTCCTGCCGTCACCTTCGTCAGCAGCTGTGTATCAGCTTCATCACAGAGGATCCTCTCCTCCCTTCTCTTCCTCCTCCTCTTCCTCCTCCTCCTCCTCCTCCTCCTACAGTAGCCAGCCTCACCATACGTTCTTCTGTTCTTTGTCCACTTCCTCCTCCAACTCGACATCATCAGATCTTACATTCTCACTTCAATTCCTCCTGCTATTTTTCACTTACCTTTTTCCTCTCTCTCTCTCTCTCTCTCTCTCTCTCTCTCTCTCTCTCTCTCTCTCTCTCTCTCTCTCTCTCTCTCTCTCTCTCTCCCCTTCGACCATCCGCTCTTTATCAGCTCTTCCTTCATCTCCCTTTATTCTCCTGAAGGATCTCGCTGGATTTTGATCTAATCAGGCATCCACCGTACCTCACACAGTGACCTATAATTGGGTCAGCCGACCGAGGAGGATATCTTATGACCTGACACATCTAAGCTCCACTAAACCCGCCTAGGGGGCATTACAGTAAGAAACCACGTCGTTAGTCTAGTTTGTGTCACGAAGGACCAATATTCCTTGCTGAGATAAGGCATTAAGGACCTTCGAAGATCAAGATCTTTCGTTCATGAATTTATTGGTCTGCCAGTCCCCAGCGAGGTAGTGTTGGCCCCAGACACTTTAGACCAGTATATTACTTGAGAAAAGTTCAGCAAAGGTGTAGCCAGTCTTCTAACCAAGGGAAGGGGGGAAGGGGGGAAGGGGGAGAAGTGTGAGAGAGTGTAGGGAGAAGGGGGCTGTGAGAGTGTATGGAGAAGTTGTGAGGTTGTGAGAGAGTGTGAGGAGAAGGGAGTTGTGAGAATGTGGGAAAGTGTAGGGAGGAGGGAGTTGTGAGAATGTGGGAAAGTGTAGGGAGAAGGGAGCTGTGAGAGTGTATTGAGAAGGGAGTTGTGAGAGTGTGTGGGGAAGTATAGGGAAATGGGAGCTGTGAGAGTATGGGAGAGTGTAGGGAGATGGGAGCTGTGAGAGTATGGGAGAGTATAGCGAGAAGGGAGCTGTGAGAGAGTGGTAGAGGCAGTGAAGCTGCGAAGCGATAATCTTCCTTTATCAAGAAAATATATGTAGAAAAAAGAAATACAATAGAAATCGAGATTAAAAGAAAACGGAGTACCTCAGGGGGAGTAAACATGAATGTGAGGCATAACACAGAGAATAACATGAGAAACAAGAGTAATATTCAGATGCCCCAGCGTGCAGTGTGGGAGGCACCTTGCAAATCAATATACAGGGATACTGAGGCGTGTCTATACAAGGAGACATAACACACGGACCAGCTGTTGTGTATACGTATGTATTCACCCGTCGCCACGAGAGACCAGAGCTCGACAGATAGACAGACATGAGACGCACAGGTTCAGAATAGACAGAAGTGTAGTTGACAGAGGATTATCAACACCAAAAAGGCCATCTCACGACACCTATGGTAGCAGCGTGTGGATGTGACAGGAACAAAGGTGGTGACGTAGCGTCACCCGCCAAACTGGTTCGAAGCACCGTCACTTTGATGGATAGCCTTGTCCCAGGTCTGGTCCCTGGCCTGACCCCTCAGCCCGTCACATGCTGGCCTTGGTCGTCCCTCCCACACCCTCGTCCCCCGGCCCGTCATGGCTGGGACATCAAAGTTTCAAAACTTGTTGGGCTGACAGCAGGAGGGGTTAGCCTTGCCCCGTTGAGATACCTTGCATGAGGGCCCTACCTCACTCCCTCACCCAGCGGATGGATCTCTACCTCCCTCTCTCCCCCATCCCCAGCAGGAGGGTCCTCCTTCTACCATCCCCCAGCAGGAGGGTTTTCCTTCTATCCCCAGCAGGAGGGTTTTCCTTCTAGCCATCCAGCTGGAGGGTCTTCCTTCTACCCATCCAGCAGGAGGGTCTTCCTTCTACCCATCCAGCAGGAGGGTCCTCCTTCTACCACCCCCCAGCAGGAGGGTCTTCCTTCTACCACCCCAGCAGGAGGGTCTTCCCTCCCTCCCCGGCATGAGGGTCGTGCTCATAACAATAACAACATGACTGATGGACCTGCTTGCTAAAGCAATTCCAACAGCAAATCAGCAGCGAAAAAAAAAAAAAAGGTGTAACAAATTACTTAATTTTTCATCGTGGTTGTAGAATGTAATATATTAATTAATCAATCAGCTGTAGTAATTATGGCAATAGATATTTTGTCCTGGTCCAATACATCCACAGGATATGTAATGAACTACACATGTCACTGGGGATGAACCCTCGTGCCATTCAGTGTTTACAGTGACATACAGTGACTGGCATGGGTGTAGGGATTAATGGATTACCATAAAATACAGTGACCTCGACTAGTGTATTTTGTTCAGTGGTTCTCTCTATAAGGTATAGTGACCAGGAGGGGGTGTGTTGGTGTTCAAACATGAGACTCGGGGGTCAATGTCTTGTTTGTTATCCAGCCATGGTCCAATACGAGACCATTTAATAGTGGATAAAGCTTTAGCAATAAAATCTTCGTACCATATGGTTGCCATAGAGTTGCCACAGGGCTGCCATGTATTGACCACAGGGCTGCTCTATGAGGTTGCCATCAGGGTGTTATAAGACGCAGGAGGAAATGTAATCTCGAAAACTGCATCACCACACACTATAAACATCCCGTATTAATATCCTTGACGTAAACAACATATACAGTTTCTACTAAGGGACAAACCTATTTTTCGTGCATGTTTAGAACATTAGAAATAAGCCATTATTATAATCAGAGAAATATAACGTGATTCTCAATCTGTTTTATACCCATGACGATCTCTCTCTCTCTCTCTATTTGTCCAAGGGTATTGCAACCTCAGTCAAAAGAGGCTATTTGTTTTGATCATTTATCAATATCAGACAACTAGGGTCACCGAGGGAACTAAGGGAGGTGGATGAAAATAACAGACAGAGTAAAACATCTAAGGCTTCAAAACACTGTCAGAATTCATTTAGACATGGGAGAGCTGTGCTGTCATCAATGTTGACATCTGACAGCCATGGAATTTCTACTGCTTCACCGAACACCTCAGTACCCCACCTAAAAAAAGAAAACAATGCTTGATGACCCTCTCTTAGGGGTCTCAACCCCACGTTTGTGAACTCATAAAACACATGAACAGATAAATGATAATGTCATATCAATAAGACAGAAGCATGAAAGAGACTATGCACTTTAAACTCCTACTCCCTGTGCTGGTGGCTGGGTCATTAGCCAGCCTGGCCGGAGGCTTCCACTATTATCTGGATTAAAAAATTATCTAATTATTCCAGATTTTAATTCTTTGGGTTGGGAAATATAATCCATTTCCCTTTGGCTCCCGAGCGACTCCAAATGTTTGAGGGATCTGTTCCTGTCTGGTCACAGGTAAGACATGATGATCATTGATCCTGTCTGGTCATAGGTAAGACATGATGATCATTGATCCAGTCCTCATTAATCTTTTCATTAATCATTGATCCGAGTTATGACATTGCAGGCTGTTGGGGGAACTTTAGATATCAGCTCTGAAGAATTTGGGAACTTTAAGGGGTCGAATGGTAAGAATTCTAAAACTTAAAGATCGACTCGAAGACTTAGGGAATTTACGGGGACGACTTTTGAGGTTTAGGGATTAAGGGAACGTAAGGGTCGACTGACTGTTAAGGTTTAGGGACCTTGTGGGTCGACTCTGATGGCTTTGAGAACATAAGTTTCCTCAACCACTGGTACGTTCCTTCCATCTACACACTTACTTGTCCAGTGTCAGTGGAGAACACAGTCCTCAACCAGTGGCACTTTCCTCCCACCCACTTACAGACCCGGTCAGTGGTCGTGGACAGTGACGGGCACTGGCCTTAACCACTGGCACTTTCCTCCCAGTGGCAAGGCCCAGTCTTACCTTCACTCCACAGGAAAAACACAGTTCACATCTATATGCAGATTTAAGGCCAGAAATGAAATGGTCATCCACTGGCTTGAAATTAATTGAATTTGCATTCATTATCCGAGGGAAATATATTCGAAGTCTGAAAATTATGTGGGATAGTCGAAATCTGGGCAAGAAGGAAATTTATACCCAAATCGGGAGGAAGGAAAATATATATGTAAAAGGGAATTGGTTTGCCTCGAAGCTAAATTTGAGCATTTACTCTTTTTTTTTCTTTTACTCGTGAATATATATATATTTTTTTTTACAGTTAAAGTGCTTATATATGAATTAATGTTCCGTTATGTTTACACCACTATGTCATTTTTATGATCCCGAGCAAAATATAAAAGCTCCAGAATATCACCCTTGACAAAAAAATATATTTTGGCGAATAAAAAATATATATAAAAAAAAAAACAATAGTAGAAAACTCTGTCAAAGAGAGTTGCCACGTACCGCCTGCTGGGGCGACCACCCTCCCGTTACCCTTAAAATAAAAGTGTAAACAAAATAATAGGAGTGGTATGTGGGAGTGACCCGGACATATTGTGTTGTGAAGCAGACGTCAGACTTTTTCCACGGGGGGTGGGTATTAGAAAACAAGACTGAATATTGACTTTGTTATGGGGTTATTTCCAGGTTTAAAGAAGACAGGGTTAGCACTACATTTAGAACCTAGTACAACGGAGGTCATAAGATAAAACGGGAAGAACATGAAGGATTTATTTCTTTTATTCACTGGAAAAAAAAAGAGACTATACCAGAATCCAATAACCGTGGCCTTGCTCGAAATGGCCCACCATCCAGCTTTTCGTTCTCAAACCATACAGTTGTCGCAAGAAAATCCTTATATATATATTTGTCTTATCAATTAGTGAGCAGCGAGACAGACTGCTTTACGTGGCATAATGGTACCTTTTGGTCACAATAAGTTACGTGAGTCATCGTGATACAAGAGTATATATATATAAATATGGGGATAGGGGAGAAAGAATACTTCCCACGTATTCCCTGCGTGTCGTAGAAGGCGACTAAAAGGGAAGGGAGCGGGAGGCTGTAAATCCTCCCCTCTCGTTTTTTTTTTTTTTTTTTTTTTTTTTTCAAAAGAAGGAACAGAGAAGGGGGCCAGGTGAGGTATTCCCTCAAAGGCCCAGTCCTCTGTTCTTAACGGTACCTCGCTATCGCGGGAAATGGCGAATAGTATGAAAAAAAAAAAAAAAAAAAAATATGTATGTGTGTGTGCGTGTGTGTGTGGTATGTGTGTGTGTGTGTGTGTGTGTGTGTGTGTGTGTGTGTGTGTGTGTGTGTGTGTGTGTGTGTGTGTGTATTTATTCCATGCATTTTATGCACAGATTTCAATATCCTTGTCATGTGCACCACTTCATCTCACGAAACCTGGTGAACCTTATCTAGAAACGACACTGAACCATCCGTTCACGAGACAGTCTAAAACTATTCAGTCTGATGCTGAAAGTTTATGAAAATATGAATAAATTGGATGGAAATGGTATATCAGGTGGAGGAGGAGGAGGCAGGCGCTGTCGCTGAGGTGAACCAGGTCTTAATACAGAAGCAAACTGTGTGTAATAGTCTGTGGAGCTTGTCTGGGTATAGATGGTGAGGAAAAAGACAATTTCTTTAAATATAAAAAGACTCAAGATGTCTCTCTCTCTCTCTCTCTCTCTCTCTCTCTCTCTCTCTCTCTCTCTCTCTCTCTCTCTCTCTCTCTCTGCCGACACGCCCCTATAAACAAACGACCTCCATGGAGCTGGGTAACGAAGAGGTGATCCTATAGACACACACACACACACACACGAGGCCTGTTGGCGTGGCGATTTGACCTGATAACAACACTGTTGTATTATTATAAGTACAGAAGCCTTGGGTAACCCCAGGATGGAGCTGAGTACCTATGATCCTATACCGAAATCCCTTGAGGATCAAATTCCCCTTCACATGGCAAACACGTCAAGAATATCAAGAAAACAAAATAAAACTTAAATGAATTTTTGTACCAGTTGACGGAGATGTCATAAGCTCATTTGTAAGGCATTGTTAGGAAGACCCGAGGGGCCAGAAGGGAGGACCGAAAAAGGTATGTTTACCGAACAATAAGCTAAACAACTCTCGCCTCTTCCACTACAATCCAGGTGTTTGCCTGGAGCCCCGAGGGCAGAGGGCTGACAGAGGCTAACTTGTTCTGACGCACAGTCCTGCTGACGACCATCTCGTGCGCCGATCGCCTCTAGGTACAGTGTATGGAGCAAGACAAGCAGACACTCTGGCAGTAATAGCCACACCAGAAGTGTCTAAATACACGACAAATCCTGTCATTGCCTCCAGTCAGTGACTCGCTTACACAATCCACAACCTCTGGCACGGAGAACAAGGGAAATAGATACATAACTGAGCAGCTCCTGTTCAACAGACATTTCGAAAGTGGGGAGACAGGAGTGTGAAATGATGGCGTGAACTAATGCCACTGCTTTATCTTAAGGGGTGTGTTGCTATTGCCACTGCAGATACTAATAGAACACTGCTCACAACACGAGGTGTACAAAAATAGAACAACTCCCTCCTCCCAGCATCGCTCACTTGCTGTTTGTGAGTATTATTTTTTTTTCCCCCCCATATCCTGTCATCCTTCACGTTCAATGCTAACTTCCCTTTCAATTTCCCCATCACTCTCTCTCTCTCTCTCTCTCTCTCTCTCTCTCTCTCTCTCTCTCTCTCTCTCTCTCTCTCTCTCTCTCTCCTTCAACATACTCGTCAATGATCACAGCTCTCTGTCCACCACTACATAGTCCCCCTCCCCCGCTATCCATCGCCTCAACCCTCTTAAACCAGTACGTCAATCACCACTTCAACATCCCTTTCAACTTCACCTATATATTCCCCCCTCCCCCCATCAACCACCACGTCAACTCTCCCTTTCTTTTCCACCAAATCCTTTCTACTTCAACCGCCAGCTCGGCTACCACCCATTCCAGTAGGTACGAAGTTACAACGCCCGTATTAACTCAACAGATTCCCCAAAGTTTTCGTGTTGTATTTCCCCAGGTGACACACACATGCCACAGCAGCTCTGAGCTGTGTGATCCTGGTCTGTCGTGTAAATTTATATATATATATATATATATATATATATATATATATATATATATATATATATATATATATATATATATATATATATATATATATATATATATGGGAATTCATAATCATCTTAGGTCGTCCAAATCCAAGTACCCATTCTCAGTGGAACTTACAGAAGTTAGAAGTAGGCCAGGTTTATTTACACTGTAAAGCGTTTTCTGTTTAAAAGAGACCGATCTCTCTAACCTCTTTGTTAGACTACAAACGAACGTAACTGAGCCAGCCTGAACTAACTTAGATGAATTAGGGTTTCACATACATTTCCAGGGAGAACTTTGAACAGAGCTGTGACGATTTTAAACACCCCCTTTGATTGCTGATATTCTAAATAGGTCTTGCGAGTACTCCATAAGCGGGATTCGAGTTTCAGTAAGTCCACGAGAGAGGGCGTTTAGAGGGTGTTATTTACTCCTAATTCACTTACTGGCACCTTAGACGGTATTTCCATACATTAGTCCATATTTATCTGGGGGCTGCTCGAGCAAAGGGGATGTACATAACATTTCGGGCCGACGCAATCAATGTGTTAAGAAATTACTATTACGCCCGGTAGTGCGCCTCTGTCTCTTTCTCTCTCTCTCGTGAACATTTGTGAACATTTCGAGGCACTAGTGGTTCTCGGATCCCCCCTCCTTTATTATACCAGAGACGGAGGATCCACTGTGACCGGGGGTCTGTCCCTCCGTGTCCCTGACATTAACCCACAGGGGGAGGCAGGTCCCTAAACACGTTTCCCCCCCCTCGAAACCAGCGCCCTCCTCCACCCTCCACCCTCCACCCCTCCACCCTCCACCCTCCTCCCTCCACCCTCCACCCACACCGTGTCCCTAAGCGTCATCCATACGTCGTCTCGAGCAAGAAGGATATATGTATATAATTAGCCGCTC